>NC_057729.1:61426197-61441571 GCF_004010195.1 Chiloscyllium plagiosum | reverse complement strand
TAAACTCCATCTGCCACTTCTCAGCCTATTGGCCCATTTGGTCAAGATCCTGTTGTAATCTGAGGTAACCCTCTTCACTGTCCACTACACCTCCCATTTTGGTGTCATCTGCAAACTTACTAACTGTACCTCTTATGCTTGCATCCAAATCATTTATGTAAATAACAAAAAGTAGAGGACCCAGCACCGATTATCTCTGGTTTATTTTCTGTCCCACCGCATAACTGCTGATGCAGAGCCTATAGACGACTCCTACCAGTGCATTATTCCCCTTTATATTTCCTACCCTTATAACTATCAATGTTACATGATCCAATCTTAGATTGTTTCTTGCTATTGCACTTATTCCTTCTCGTACTAACAAAATCGCCCATCACTCTTCACTTCCTGGCTGTCCTCTCACAAATTCCCATACCCCTGAATATTTATTTCCCAGCTTTCATCTGTTTGTAACTGTATTTCTGTAATGACTATAAGATCATGTCCATTAACCTGTATTTGTGTCATTTATTCATTTATTCTGTTCTGAATACAATGTACATTCCTGTCCCTCTCTGACATCATTATCAAACTGGTTGCCCTGCAAAGCAGCCATATCCTTTTGCTTTATAAGCTCACTTATCTCCTTCCTGAATTTTGGTTTGTAAAGTTTGTTCCATGGTTCCATTGTTCATTCACATGGGCTCAGAACCCATATTTGGTCCTGACATGTATGACAATCTGTGTTTCAGTAAAATTAAAGTCCATAATACTGACATTAACATTTAAAAACAATGCAGTCTAAAAACACAAAACATGAACCAGTTACAACAAAAAATCACATTTACATTACAGTGCAATAATCACCAGCTTCATATCCCAATTCTGTCCAATGCACTCCATAATTGCACACCTTGATAATACTGTTCATTGCAATCATAGTAAAACACTCCAATAATATTGCCTATTACATCCCGTAATGACAAACCCAAATAATACTGACCCATTACACCCCAATAGTCTTGTCCTTTACACCCCATAACAGTGACTAATGCACTTAGCTGAATGATGTGTATTCCCTTAGTAATGTGATAAGGTAGTGACATTAAGTTATTTGGTTAATTTACCTCATTATAAAATGGGCAGTTAGTGGATTTCTGAGTTGCTGTGTGCTTCTTTTCATCTCCCACCTTCACATAAATCACTGGGTCAATGTTGACTCCAATTAATTTTCGTGCCTCAAGTACATTGATTGTTATCTGGAAAAGAATCAATTGATGAACAGTGCAATACAGGAGGCCATTCTGTTTCTTGCTTCAGATTTACATAGGAAATATTTCAAGCCTGTTTTACAGCTTCCCATTATTGACTAGCAAGACTAGACAAATTAATGCTAATTTCCTTCTCATTCAACATTGACAACAAGCTTTAAACCACAGGAGTTGGTAATCTAATGATTGGAGCCCTCACTGTACATTACCCTGGCTTAGATCAACTCTGTTATCCTGGCCTGTGTATAAGATTTGACGGTGCCACTCTCTATGACTAAACTCCCCTTTGCAAAAAGTATACTTTTCAGAAATAAATAGAAAGGAAATGACTGAGTTAAAGCTTTACTACAATGTCATTGCAACTCGAACCATAGCCTGACCCAAACAAATTAACAGCAACTCAATTATCCGTCTCTCACAGAGCACTGACCAATGCTCAAAATATATGAGGACAGTGGGTGAATCTGCTCCCAAGGCTCCAAAATGCCCCAGAACATTCACTCTTGGGGTGTGGGGGGACACAAATCCCCATAGTTCGAATAGCAGGAACTGGTGAGGTCCTTCTCATCTGTCGACAGGCTGGATTGCTCTCACTTTTGCTGATGATCACAGATTCATGAATGGAGGAGCAATTAGCAGTGAGAGACATCAGGGGAGCACGAAGACCTTATCTCATGAGGAGGAATTTCTTTACTCAGATAGTGATAAACCTTTTGGAATTCCATAACTCAGAGAGCTGTGAAAGCTCAAATGTTCAGCAGTTTGAAGGCAGGAATCGATAATTTTCTGTACAGTGATGATTTTAAAGGATATCAAGAGATTGCAGGAAAGGGGGATTGAGGAGATGATCAGCCACGATAGAGAATGGCAGGTTAGGATCGATGGGCTGAATGTCCTACTCTTGTTTGTATGTCATAGAGCACAGAAGAGGCCCTTCAGCCCATCAAGCTTGCACTTGGCCCATAGTCTTGATGTTCAATAATATCATGGTTAATCCTCAGCCTTAAGTCAACTTTTCCGCAAAATTCCTAGATCCCCTAGAACACCAAATTCTTTCAATTTCACTATTGAATATATTTGAATTTTTTGAGGTAGGAATAAGTGCCAGTAATTGGATCAAATGGTTAGCAATACTTCATTCAATGATTATTCAATTTGTGGATTTACCTATCAGAGAAGGAGCAAAACTTGACCATCTGTTGGGAAATAAGGCAGGGCAAGTGACTGAGGCAGCAGTGGGGGATCATTTTGGGGCCAGTGATCATAATTCTACTAGTTTTAAAATAATTATGGAGAAGGACAGACATGAGCTAAAAGTTAAATTTCTAAATTGGAGTAAGGCCAACTTTAATGGTATTAGGCAGGAATTTTCAAAGTTAATTGGGAGAGGCCATTCGCAGGTAAAGGGATGGACGGAAAGTGGGAGGTTTTCAAAAATTAGATAACAAGAGTTCAGAGACAGTATGATCCTGTTAGTGCAAAGGGCAAGACTGGTAGTTGTAGGGAATGGATGACTAGAGAAATTGAGGCACAAGTCCAGAAGAAGAAGGAGGCATATGTCTGGTATAGACAGCTTGGAATAAGTGAATCCCTCGAGAGTTTAAGGGCAGTGGGAGTTTACTTAAATGGGAAATCAGTAGGGCAAAAAGGAGACAAGAGATGGCTTTGGCAAATAGGGTTAAGGAGAATCCAAAGAGATTCTAGAAATACATTAAAGGCAAAAGAGTAACTAGAAAGAGAATAGGGCCCCTTGAAGATCAACGTGGCTTTCTATGTGTGGAACCACAGGAGATGGGTGAGGTACTAAGCAATTGCTTTGCATCTGTATTTCCTGTGGAGAAGGGCATGGAAACTAGCGAACTTGGGCAAATAAATAGTGATATCTTGAAAAGAGTCTATATTACAGAAAAGGAAGTGCTGAGCATCTTAAAATGCATAAAGTTGGATAAAACCCTATAACCTGATCAGATATATCCCAGAACGTTTTGGGAAGCTAGGTAAGAAATTGATAGGCTCCTTGTTGAAATATTTGTATCAATGATTGCCATAGGTGAGGTGCCAGAAGACTGGAGGTTGGCTAATGTGGTGCCATTATTTATCAAAGATGGTAAAGAGAAGCTAGAGAACAATAGACCAGTGAGTCTAACATCAATGGTAGGTAAGTTGTTGGAGGAGAATCTGAGGGACAGGATTTACATGCATTTGGAATAGAAAGGACTAATTGGGAATAATCAAAATGGTTTTGTGCTTAGGACACTGTGTCTCACTAATTTGATTGGTTTTTTTGAAGAATTGTTTAAGACGACTGATTAAGGTAGTGCAGTAGATGATGTCATGTGGATCTCAGCAAAGCGTTAGACAAGCCTCCACATGGTAAACTGATTAGATCACATGGAATCCAGGGGAACCTAGTCAATTGGATATAAAATTGGCTCAAAGGTAGGAGAGTGGTTATGGAAGGTTGCTTTGTAGACTCGCAGCCTGTGACTGGTGGTGTGTCACATGGTTCGGTGGTGGGTGCACTGTTTTTTTGTCTTTTTGTGTAAATGATTTGGATGTGAATACAGGAAGTATAGTTAGTAAGTTTGCAGATGGTGGTGTAGTGAACATTAAAGAAGGTTATCTCAGGGAACAACGGGACCTTGACCAAATGGGCCACTGGCCAAAGAGTGGTAGATGGAATTCAATTTAGATAAAAATGCGGTGTTGCATTTTAGTAAGGCAAATCAGGGAAGGATTCATACAGGCAATGTTAGACCCCTGGGGAATATTGCCAAATAAAGGGACCTGTGGGTGCAGGTCCATAGTTTCTTGAAAGTGGAGTCACAGGTAGACAGGGTAGTGAAGAAGGCATTTGGCACACTTGCCTTTATTGGTCAGTCCATTGAGTATAGTAGTTGAGATGTCATGTTGTGGCTGTACAGGACATTAGTGAGGCCACTTTTAGAATATTGCTTTCAATTCTGGTCTCCCTGCTACAAGAAAGATGATGTGAAACTTGAAAGGTTCAGAAAAGATTTATAAGAACATTACTGGGATTGGAGGGTTTGAGCTATAAAATGAGGCAGACTAGGTTGGGTCTATTTTGTTCGGAGTGATTGAGTGACAGGTCAAGGTAATTATAGATACTTTAAAGTAGGACAATAAGTTTTAATGCTTATTTCTGATAAGGAATTAAGTTCTATCAATAACAGCTTTTTTTGGAATTAGTTATATCTTCAATATGCACTTTTATTTTATCTCATCTCATCATAGATCTTGAGGTCAGTCCACGGTGCCATGGTTAGTTTAAGGACAAAAGGTGGTGTGTGTTGGGTGATGGGATAAGTTTGCATTAAATTGGTATGGGCAAATAAAGGGCCATAGCTTTATTACAGTGGCACAGATGGGCATGGAGGGTATGAGGCCATGAGGAATTGGGTGGCTGGAGGCCATGTGATGGAAAATGGCTTTTTGTTTAATTTCTTTTATATGTTTGGGAATATGCCAGTGAACAAAGATCAGCTTTCCACTTGGTTCACCTCCACACCTGGCAGCCTTTGACCTTGTTCCTGGCTAGCACGCCCTGACTCTAAATTTCACCTTCCCCCTCAAGCCCAAGATCTGACTAAAGAGCAAAAATATAGTCTTTGGTATCATAAACAGTACCAGACTTAATGGGAAGAAGTGCAGGCTGTGGAAGAGATTTTTATGATATTCTCAAGAACAGAAATGTCTCGTGTAGGGTTAAATGAGGACAGATGTAAAATTTTGATTTCCTGAAGACAGGTTAAGATACAGAGATAAAGTCAGCAGTGTATTTATGATTTAGGAAAAATGCCAGCTTTTGCAGGATTTGAATTTGTAATGCATTTGCATACCATTAAGACTCATTAGTGTGCAACAGTTTTGCGTAAAGTCTGACCCTCATAATAAAGTTAGCAGTGCATGAGAATCTTGTGGTCCCAAGTTCACAAATGTTTAAATGTAGTGAGTGTTATATAAAGGAGCGCCAGCTGAGACTGCAGTCCTACATAGTGGTGAGAACACTGGACATTAACACGAACATTTGATAAAGGGTGAATAAAATAATGCTTTATTTCTTCCACAATTAAGGAAATGTCTCTGACTCCCCTCTAACCATTAACATATGCCAATCATGAAATGTGCCACTTAATCCCTGACTAACCTAGTCTTAACAAATAACAATGCTGTACACACAAGAATAAAGTAAAACCAATACTTTATTTGCAAAAACTATTTGCAAGTAAAATGCAAATTTGGAAACACCTGGGCCACGACAAGCTCTCAAAAGGTTTTATATGAATCAAATAGAATTGGGCAGAAAGTTGTTACTGTGATGAAGAACCTCTCCGTTGAGCAGGAAGCTCTTAGTCTGCCCATGTCTGCTGCATCATTAACTGACAACAAGGCTCACTGATGAAAAGCTTCCTCCGCCATGTGATTATAGACACAAGCCACTAGCAAATTATACTTTAATCGAAATCAGGTCAGAAATGGACAAAAGATAAAGCACATAATGGAAAGTCAGCTTTGTTACAACTTTGGGAACTGCTCACAGTTGATAAAATCCTAGCCAAAGGAACCTTACAGATTGTCTACCTGCTCTCTTGGATAAGTGTGGCTACATATCCTGTCAGCTAACTCTAAACTCAGATTTAACCCCATATGTCAATCATTACCTGGAAATTCTGTATTCTGGGCGCGTCTAGTTCCATGCGGGTGAAAAATCTACAGCGACTGTGAACAAAATTATTCTGAATTTAGTATTTCAGTAGTTGAGCTAACAAGAAGCAAGTAAAAAACTAAATGAATGAAATTCTTCTAACAGTTACCAACAGTCTGAACAAAGAAATAGTTCCTAATTGTCTTACACCTGGATTATTTAGCACAAAAACAAAAAATCACCAATTCCAAATAACCGTCTGTCATTGGAGACACAAAAAAAAAATTTCATGGCTAGCTCAATATGATGCCTCTTAAAAAGCAGTAATGCACGTTTTCACTCCATGCCTTGTAAATAGAGATCCCAGTAATATTGTCCATTACTCCCACAAGCCATAGGATCTCATTCTCTATAGCAATACTGCATTGTTGGCAATCATATCCATTAATTCTTAGTTCTAGAAGCATTTATGAACCTCACTGGACTGCTCCCGGAGCATTAGATCTCATGTAGCCCCAATCAATGTTCCTCCCCTAACCAAACATATCAAAATAAATTGACTGATTCTTTCACCTCATGGCTTAGAGTGGGATCTTTTGTACAAAAAAGACTTGCATGTTTGACTACATGAGTAGTCGCTGCATTATAGTAGCAACATCAAAGCAAGTATTTTGTCTCATCATTCACCTTTTCTGTGGAGTGAAAGACACGGAACTGATATCAACTTCTGAAATATCGACATCATCATCATCTTCAGTGCTATCGGTGTTCACTAACTTCCGTCCAAGAGCTCTTGTTTTTTTATCCAACTGATCCTCTTTATCCAGTTCTGAGTACCTGCAAGAGATTAGGAGGATGTCCTGTATTTCAATGGGGATGAAGTATGAAAGGAGTCAAGTTTTGACAGGGCATTGGCGAGATCACTCCCAGTCCACTATGACAGTTTTAGTCTCCCTACATTAGAAAGGAGAGAACTGCACTGGAGGGGATTTAGAGAAGATTTGCTTGGCTGATGCCTGGTTTGAAGGACTTGTTTTATGAGAAAAGGGTATGCAGGAAGAGTGTATCCTCATTGGAATTTAGAAGACAGAGTGAGAATCTTACTGGAATATATCAAGCAGAATTCTACATTCCCTCCCTAGCAGGTTTGTAGGCAGGTTGCCCCAGAATATTCCTCAAATGTCTTTCCCACCCAATTCACGGAAACCCTGACCTCTCCTCAATTGTACACTGCAAGATTGAAGCCTGGATACTCAGCCTGTCTTTGCCCCAACCAAAGCCCATAAATAGACAATCCATGTGAGAATGGTTTCCTGACAGCTATGATTTTCAGACAGGCAGGTTGAGTTCAGGGTTAGGGGTAAGTCTGGAAAGTGACACAGCTGAGGCTGTGGACAGGAAGGATGGGAAAGGAGGAATCACCTTTACCAATGGCTTCCTTTTAAAACTGGACAGACAGTTCCATCCATCCAGCTCCTGCAGGCGCTTCCTCCTCCCCTGGTCTCTCCAGCAACACCCACAAGCCTGAATCTGCCAACTCATTGAAGGCCTCATTGCCCCTCTGCACAAAGACCCTCACACTTGTCTGCTCCTGGCACTGTCCCAGTCCTGTACTCTAGAGCCTCTGGTGCTGCTAAGGAGATGCTTCTCCTGAGTGAGGGGTGAAAGTCACATTTCCAGTTATTTAATGTCATTGGGCACTAAATAGCTGTGAGGCACCAAAAATCCGTAATGCATTCACTAGATTAGTAGATTACTTACAGTGTGGAAACAGGCCCTTCGGTCCAACAAGTCCACACCGACCTGCCGAAGTGCAACCCACCCAGACCCATTCCCCTACATTTACCCCTTCACCTAACACTACAGGTAATTTAGCATGGCCAATTCACCTAACCTGCACATTTTTTTTTTGGACTGTGGGAGGAAACCGGAGCGCCCAGAGGAAACTCACGCAGACAGGGGGAGAATGTGCAAACTCCACACAGACAGCCACCTGAGGCGGGATTTGAACCCAGGTCTCTGGCACTGTGAGGCAGCAGTGCTAACCACTGTGCCACCGTGCCGCCCACTAACTTCTCTCCAGATGGTGTGCATCATAAATGTCTTGCCTGTAGGAACTGCTTTCCTTCATCGGACAGGGTATTGAGTACAAGAGTTGGCAGGTCATGTTACAATTGTATAAGACTTTGGTTCGGCCACATTTGGAATACTGCGTACAGTTCTGGTCACCACATTACCAAAAGGATGTGGATGCTTTGGAGAGGGTGCAGAGGAGGTTCACCAGGGTGTTGCCTGGTATGGAGGGTGCTAGCTATGAGAAGAGTTTGAATAGATTAGGATTATTTTCATTGGAAAAAAGGCATTGAGGGGGGACCTGATTGAGGCCTACAAAATCATGAGAGGTGTAGACAAGGTGGATAACAAGAAACCTTTCCCCTGAGTGGAGAACTCAATTACTAGGGGTCACAAGTTCAAAGTGAGAGGGAAATGTTTAGGGGAGATAAACGTGGAAAGTTCTTTATGCAGAGGGTGATGGGTGCCTGGAATGCGTTGCCAGTGAAGGTAGTAGGGGTGAGAATGATAGCATCATTGAAGATGTATCGAGACAGATACATGAATGGGCAGGGAGCAAAGAGATCAGGAAAACCAACTGGTGCTGAGCTGGAAGTTTGGAACTGGGGTAAGGTAGGGAGAGGGGAAATGAGGAAACTGGTGAAGTCCACATTGATGCCCTGGGGTTGAAGGGTTCCGAGACGGAAGATGAGGCATTCTTCCTCCTGGCGTCGGGTGGTGAGGGAGTGGCGGTGGAGGAGGCCCAGGACCTGCACGTACTCAGCAGAGTCAGAGGGGGAGTTGAAGTGTTCGGCCATGGGGCAGTGGGGTAGATTGGTGCGGGTGTCATGGAGATGTTTCCTGAAGCACTCTGCAAGAAGGCATCTCGTCTGCCCAATGTAAAGGAGACCATATCGGGAGCAACGGATGCAATAAGTGACATTTGTGGAAGTGCAGGTGAAACTTTGATGGATGTGGAAGGCTCCATTGGGGCCCTGGATCGAGGTGAGGGGGGTGGAGTGGGCGCAGGTTTTGCAATTCTTGCAGTGGCAGGGAAAGATGCCAGGAGGGGAGGGTGGATTGTTGGGGGGGCGTAGACCTGACCAGGTAGTCACGGAGGGGACAGTTTTTGCGGAAAGCAGATAGGGGTGGGAAGGGAAATATATCCCTGGTGGTGGGGTCTGTTTGTAGGTGGCGGAAATGTCAGCGGATGATGCGGTTTATAAGGAGGTTGGTAGGGTGGAAGGCGAGGACCAGAGGTGTTGCGTCCTTGTTGCGGTTTGATGGGTGGGGTTTGAGGGCGGAGGTGCGGGACGTGGATGAGATGCATTGCCTGGCATCATCAACCATGTGGGAGGGGAAAATAAGGTCTTTAAAGAAGGAGGCCATCTGGTGTGTTCTGTGGTGGAATTGGTCCTCCTGAGAGCAGATACAGCGAAGAATTGGGAATACAGGATAGCGTTTTTGCAAGAGGTAGGATAGGAGGAGGTGTAATCCAGGTAGCTGTGGGAGTTGGTGGGTCTGTAAAAAATGTCAGTATTGAGTTGGTCTTCGTTGATGGAAATGGAAAGGTCTCGGAAGGAAAGAGAGGTGTCAGATGGTGCATGTGAATTTAAGGTCGGGGTGGAATGTGTTGGTGAAATTGATGAACTACTCAACCTCCTCATGGGAACATGAAGTAGTGCCAATGCATCTTCTGCCTCGGAACCCTTCAACCCCAGGGCATTAATGTGGACTTCACCAGTTTCCTCATTTCCCGTTCAATGTAGCGGAGGAAAAGGACTGTTCTACGAAGGCGACAAAGAGACAGGCATAGCTGGAGCCCATGCGGATGCCCATGGCTACCCCTTTCAACTGGAGGAAGTGGGAGGATTCGGGAAGAGTAGTTTTTGAGGGTGAGGATCAGCTCAGCCAAACGAATGAGAGTGTCAGTAGAACAGTACTGGTAGGGATGTCGGGAGAGAAAGAAACGGAGGGCTTGGAGGTCCTGATCATGGCGGATGGAGGTGTAGAGGGACTGGATGTCCACTGGGGAGACTGGACACCTTCTTGCAGAGCGCTTCAGGGAACATCTCCATGACACCCGCACCAATCAATCCCACTGCCCCATGGCCGAACATTTCAACTCCCTCTCCCACTCTGCTGAGGACATGCATGTCCTGGGCCTCTTCCACTGCCACTCCCTCACCACCCAACGCCTGGAGAAAAATGCCTCATCTTCTGCCTCGGAACCCTTCAACCCCAGGGCATTAATGTGGACTTCACCAGTTTCCTCATTTCCCGTTCCCCTACTTTACTCCAGTTCCAAACTTCTAGCTCAGCACCGTCCTCATGACCTGTCCCACCTGTCAATCTTCCGTCCCACCTATCTGCTCCACCCTCCTCTCCGACCTATCACCTTTACCCCTTCCTCCATCCACCTATTGCACTCCCAGCTACCTTCTCCCCAGCCCCACCTCCTCCCATTTATCTCTCCATCCCGAGGCTTCCAGCCTCATTCCTGATAAAGGGATTCTGCCTGAAATGTCAATTTTCCTGACCCTCAGATGCTGCCTGTCCTGCTGTGCATTTCCAGCACCACTCTCACCTTGACTCTAATCTGCAGTCCTCACTTTCACCCAGGGAGCAAAGGGATACAGATCCTTAGAAAATAGACTAGGTGAAAATAAGTTAGGTGAATTGGACATGCTAAATTGCCCATAGTGTTAGGTAAGGGGTAAATGTAGGGGCATGGGTGGGTTGTGCTTCGGCGGGTCAGTGTGGACTTGTTGAGCCGAAGGGCCTGTTTCCACGCTGTAATGTAATCTAATCTAATCTAATAAAACGGCAGATTTAGATAGATGAAATGGATCAGCGCAGGCTTGGAGGGCCAAAGGGCCTGTTCCTGCACTGTCATGTCTTTGTCCTTTGAACTGAAATGGTGTGATAGATTAAAAATTGAGATATTCCTCGTTATTGGATCAGGATACAGTTTAAAAATAAGGGCTCTCACCCTTAAGATGGAGATGAAAATGAATTTTTTTTGTTGAATTTGTTCACAGTATATGAATCTCAGGATGGTCCAGCAATTATTGCCCATCCCTAATTGCCATGAAGAAGGTGGTGATGAGCTAGATGTTTGAATCACTGCAGCCTATGTGGTTTGGTAGACCCAAAATGCTGTTAGGGAGGAGATTCCAGGATTTTGACCCAGTGACACTGGCAATATAACTCCAAGTCAGGATGGTGAGTGGCTTGGAGGGGGCTTTGCAGGGGGTGGTATTCTCACGTATCTGGTGTGCTTATCCTTCTACATAGTAGTGGTTGTTGATTTGGAAGCTAAGTGGTCAAAGGCGATGGTGAATTTCTGTAGTGCATCTTGTAGATGGTACACACTGCTTCCATTGTCAGATGATACTTTCCAGCACTTTATTGATTATAAAATATAGACTAAGTGGGCAATAATTGACCAGGTTGGATTTGCCCTGCCTTTTGTGTACAGGACTTACCTGGGCAATTTTCCACATTGTTGGGCACATGACAGTGTTGTCAATGTACTGGAGGAGCTTGGCTTAGGGAGCAGCAGTTCTGGAGCAGAAATTCTCAGTACAATTGCAGGAATGTCATTAAGGCCCATTCCCTTTGCAGTATCCAGTGCCTCCTGCTATTTCTTGATAGCACACAATTGAATCGCAAAGGACTAATAGATATGATGCTGGGACCTCCAGAGGAGGATCATTAGTTCTTGGAATTCCCTTTCACAGAAAGTGATGACCATGGGTCAAGGAATGTTACCAGGGCTGTGTGAGACAAATTTTTGATTGATGAGGAACTCAGGTTATTGGGGGCGGGGGGCACCAAAAGTCTCACCAAGATCATAATCAAATCAGCCATGATGTTATTGAACAGTGGAGTTGGTTTGATGGGGCAAATAATCTACTCCTGGTCCTATTTTTTACTATCTTAAAGGATTGTGTGGGAAATGCTGCTTTTCTATTCGTTAAACAGCCATTTATCTTGAAAAATGGTCAACTTACTCATGCGATCGATAGCCCTCATTCTGGATAATAAGTGCTTCCCTGTAAAGAAAGAAAGGAAAATAATCCTTCAGTCAAAGAAATGCAATAATGAAGAAATAATGATTTAGATTTAGATTAGATTTAGATTTAGAGTTAGATTAGATTAGATTACAGTGTGGAAACAGGCCCTTCGGCCCAACAAGTCCACACCGACCCGCCGAAGCGAAACCCACCCATACCCCTACATTTACCCCTTACCTAACACTACAGGCAATTTAGTATGGCCAATTCACCTGACCCTGCACATCTTTGGATGGTGGGAGGAAACCAGAGCACCCGGAGGAAACCCACGCAGACACGGGGAGAACGTGCAAACTCCACACAGTCAGTCGCCTGAGGTGGGAATTGAACCCGGGTCTCTGGCGCTGTGAGGCAGCGTGCCGCCCACAAATGATTGAATAGTCACTCAGCATCGAATAATCACCCAGCATCAAGTAAATCAACACTTCTGAATAATGCTTGAAGACCATAGGCAATCACACTCAGACAAGAGTTGGGTGCCTCAGTACCCTAGTACTGGGTTGGGTAGGTGAGACTCATGGTAAACCATGATGGGTCAGTTGGCCACTTTCTATGCAGCACACCCTGGTGTGGTAACTGGTAAGTGAAACTCTTCTGAATTTGAAGCTGAGACAGAGTCAAAAAGTGTGGTGCTGGAAAAGCACAGTCGGTCAGGCAGTATACCAGGAGCAGAAGAGTCAACATTTCGAGCATAAGCTCGACATCAGGAATGAGCTTCTGTACTCCAGCATCTGCAGTCCTCACTCTCTCCTAGTCGAAGCCGAGACAACTTGTTTTAGTCATTCAGAAATGTGGGGGTTTTGCACTTGGTCTCTGTAACTGACTTGATGTTGGCAGAGATGGTGGCACACTGGTAATGTCACTGGGCTAGTAACCCAGAGCGCCAAGCCTAATGCTCTGCAGTTATGGATTTAAATCCCTCCATGGCAGGTGGTGAAATAGAACTTAATAAAATCTAGAATTAAAGCTAATCAAAGACAACGATGTAACTACAGATGATTATTGTGAAGGCCCAGATTGGAGAAATTGTGGCGAGGTCAGCCAGGTGGACCTCACAGAATATGAATTTCCTGACTGGGCTGTTAATCTGGTCCAATCAGGGAGTCCTGGCTGACAGATAAGAACAGGAATATCAGACATCCTATTCAATGTTGAACGTTGAATGTTCCTCCTGCAGAATGTGGGAGGTAAGGGTCACCACTAGTGTCCCTGCTGACTACATCTGCGGGAAGTGCACCCAACTCCAGCTCCTCGAAAACAAAGTTAGGGATCTGGAGCTGGAGCTGGATGAACTTCGGATCATTCGGGAGGCAGAGGGGGTTATTGAGAGGAGTTACAGGGAGGTAGTCACTCCTACGGTACAAGAAAAAGGCAAATCGGTTACAGTCAGGGGACGGAAAGGGAACCGGCTGGCAGTGCAGGGATCCCCTATGGCCATTCCCCTCAACAATAAGTATACTGTTTTGGATACTGTTGGGGGGGGGGGGACTTACCAGGGGAAGGCAGTAGGGTACAGAGCTCTGGCACAGAGTCTGTCCCTTCTGCTCAGAAGGAAAGGGGGAAGAGGAGCAGAGCAGTAGTCATTGGCGACTCCAGAGTTAGGGGGACAGGTAGGAGGTTCTGTGGGGACGAGAGAGACTCACGGTTAGTGTGTTTCCTCCCAGGTGCCAGGGTTCGTGATGTCTCTGATCGTGTTTTTGGGGTCCTTAAGAAGGAGGGGGAGCAGCCACAAGTCGTGGTCCATATTGGCACCAATGACATAGGTAGGAAGAGAGATGGGGATTTAAGGCAGAAATTCAGGGACCTAGGATGGAAGCTTAGAGCGAGGATGAACAGAGTTGTTGTCTCTGGTTTGTTGCCTGTGCCACGTGCTAGTGATGCAAGGAATAGGGAGAGAGAGGAGTTGAACACGTGGCTACAGGGATGGTGCAGGAGGGAGGGTTTTGGATTCTTGGATAATTAGGGCTCTTTCTGGGGTAGGTGGGACCTCTACAAGCAGGATGGTCTTCATCTGAACCAGAGGGGTACCAGTATCCTGGGGGGGAAATTCGCTAAGGCTATTGGGGTGGGTTTAAACTAATCCAACAGGGGGATGGGAACCAAAATTGTAGTTCAAGTACAGAAAAGGTTGAGAGTAGGGAGGTCCAAAATCAAGTTTCAGGGACGCAAGATAGCACCGGCAAGCAAGAAGTTGGTTTGAAGTGTGTCTACTTCAACGGCAGGAGCATCCGGAATAAGGTGGGTGAACTTGCAGCATGGGTTGGTACCTGGGACTTCAATGTTGTGGTCATTTCGGAGACATGGACAGGAATGGTTGTTGCAGGTTCCAGGATTTAGATGTTTCAGTAAGAACAGAGAAGATGGTAAAAGAGGGGGAGGTGTGGCATTCTTGATCAAGGACAGTATTACAGTTGCAGAAAGGACGTTTGGGGACTCATCAACTGAGGTAATATGGGCTGAAGTTAGAAACAGGAAAGGAAAGGTCACCCTGTTGGGAGTTTTCTCTAGGCCTCCGAATAGTTCCAGAGATATAGAGGAAAGGATAGCAAAGATGATTCTCGATAGGAGTAAGAGAGACAGGGTAGTTGTCATGGGGGACTTCAACTTTCCAAATATTGACAGAACACTATAGTACGAGTACTATAGATGGGTCAGTTTTTGTCCAATGTGCGCAGGAGGGCTTCCTGACACAGTATGTAGACAGGCCAACAAGAGGCGAAGCCACATTAGATTTGGTACTGGGTAATGAGCCCGGCCAAGTGTTAAACTTGGAAGTAGCTGAGCATTTTGGTGACAGCGATCACAATTCTGTTATGTTTACTTTAGTGATAGAAAGGGACAGGTATATACCATTGGGCAAGAGTTACAGCTGGGGGAAAGGCAATTACGATGCGATTAGTCAAGATTTAGGAAGCATAGGATGGAGAAGGAAACTGCATGGGATTGGCACATTAGAAATGTGGAGCTTATTCAAGGAAAAGCTACTGTGTGTCCTAGATAAGTATATACCTGTCAGGCAGGGAGGAAGCTGTGGGGCGCGAGAGCTGTGGTTTACGAAGGAAGTAGAATCTCTGGTCAAGAGGAAGAAGAAGGCTTATGTTAAAATGAGATGTGAAGGCTCAGTTAGGGCACTTGAGGGTTACAAGGTAGCCAGGAAAGACCTAAAGAGAGAGCTCAGAAGAGGCAGGAGGAGACATGAGAAGTTGTTGGCGGATAGGATCAGGGTAAACCCTAAGGCTTTCTATAGGTATTTAAGGAATAAAAGAATGACGAGAGTAAGATTAGGGCCAATCAAGGATAGTAGTGGGAAGTTGTGTGTGGAATCAG
>NC_057729.1:61413144-61425794 GCF_004010195.1 Chiloscyllium plagiosum | reverse complement strand
GTGCCTCACAAACTTTATTGAGTTCTTTGAGAAGGTGACCATACAGGTAGATGAGAGTAAACTGGTTGATGTGGTGTATATGGATTTCAGCAAGGCGTTCGATAAGGTTCCCCACAATAGGCTATTGTACAAAATGCGGAGGAATGGGATTGTGGGAGATATAGCAGTTTGGATCAGTAATTGGCTTGCCGAAAGAAGAAAGAGGGTGGTGGTTGATGGGAAATGTTCATCCTAGAGTCCAGTTACCAGTGGTGTACCGCAAGGGTCGGTGTTGGGTCCACTGCTGTTCGTCATTTTTATAAACGACCTGGATGAGGGCGTAGAAGAGTGGGTTAGTAAATTTGCAGACGACACTAAGGTCGGTGGAGTTGTGGATAGTGACGAAGGATGTTGTAGGTTATAGAGAGACATAGGTAAGCTGCAGAGCTGGGTTGAGATGTGGCAAATAGAGTTTAATGCAGACAAGTGTGAGGTGATTCACTTTGGTCAGAGTAACCGGGATCCAAAGTACTGGGCTAATGGTAAGATTCTTGGTAGTGTAGATAAGCAGAGAGATTTTGGTGTCCAGGTACACAGATCCTTGAAAGTTGCCACCTAGGTTGACAGGGTTGTTTTAGCTTTATTAATAGAGGGATCGAGTTCCGGAACCATGAGGTTATGCTACAGCTGTACAAAACTCTAGTGCGGCCGCACTTGGAGTATTGTGTACAGTTCTGGTCGCCGCATTATAAGAAGGATGTGGAAGCTTTGGAAAGGGTGCACAGGAGATTTACTAGGATGTTGCCTGGTATGGAGGGAAGGTCTTACGAGGAAAGGCTGAAGGACTTGAAGGCTGTTTTCATTTGAGAGAAGAAGGTTGAGAGGTGACTTATTAGAGACTTAATATAAGACAATCAGAGGGTTAGATGGGGTGGACAGGGAGAGCCTTTTTCCAAGAATGGTGACGGCGAGCACGAGGGGGCATAGCTTTAAATCGAGGGGTAATAGATATAGGATAGATGTCAGAGGTAGTTTCTTTACTCAGAGAGTAGTAAGGGTATGGAATGCTTTGCCTGCAACGGTAGTAGATTCACCAACTTTAAGTACATTTAAGTCGTCATTGGATAAGCATATGGTCGTACATGGAATAGTGTAGGTTAGATGGGCTTCAGATTGGTATGACAGGTCAGCAAAACATCGTGGGCCGAAGGGCCTGTACTGCACTGTAATGTTCTATGTTCTAATATGAGCTCTGAGGGAGCTGGATTTATGTCAAGGACTTTCCACTTGTAAATGAAAAACGACTTGGTGATAGAATACTGGCTTGTGTGGAGTTATTTCACAGCTGGTTAACTAATGTCTTCAGGGAGGGAAATCTGCCATTCTTACCTGGTCTGGCCCGCATGTGATTCCAGACTCACAGCAACGTGATTGATTCTTAATTGAATTAAAATTAGGGATGGGCAATAAATGCTGGCCTAGCTAGTGATGCCCTCATCCATGAATGAATTTTTGAAAGATTTTTCACCCAAGAGCATCTTTCAAATTTTCTGCCCCAGAGACTGGAGCAGTGAGTATGTTCAAGACTGTGATTTCTGCTGAAAGATCTCGTTCATCCCTAAGTACAGGTATCAATCAAATAACCAAGCCACAATAAAGCAGAATGGAAGAATTAATGTTGCTGGAATGGAGCAGGTGACTGAGTTTGTGAAATTAGTTCTTCTACTTGCAATAATTTTCGTTATATAATTCACTGACCTGTCGCTTATATCGACCACAAAATCATTTTCAGTCCATGATCCCACAACTCCCTCGACCGGCTGGTATCGGACTTCCAAATCCACCAATATCTGGAAACAGTCAACAATAGACAAAGAGGGTTAATTGCTTTCTCTTCTGCTGGGTCTAACAGGCACCTTTCCACCGCAGTGACAGGGTGAAAGTTGAGCCCAAACCTTCTGAGGAAACACGCCTCTTTGCAAGACAGACACCTATATTTGCATCAAATAAAGCAGAAGTCTGCATCAATTCTCTTTAAAACTAGTGATTCAGGTTCTGCCAGAACTACTTCATTACTCAGAGCCTTGCTTGGTAGACAATAGAGAGAAGACAAATTGCCTCTATCAATATCACACCATTCAATTGTGGTACAATTCTGTCATTGGGCATGCAGAAAGATGTTCCATATTGGGGAAAAGGAAAGGATATTCAATGACTGGGTACAGGGAGTAGTTACAGAGATGATCCCAAAATATAAGAGTATGATGTAAGAGGAAACGTCAACAACTCCTTGCCTTTTGGTTTTTTAAAATATACTGAGAAAGAGTCTGATCACATTATTTAAAGTTAGGAAAGATTTTTAACAATTTGGAACAAGTATAGTTTTGTGATCTACAGTATTTATAGATAAGAGCCACAACTTTCCATTTTCAGATTCAGTGTTGGGGTGGTGGTAGATGTCAACTTACCCACTGAAAAGGTGCTGGTAAACTGCAGTAGTGAACTGCTGCAGTCCATGTGCTGTCTATTTGGAATGGAGTTCCAGGATTTTGACCCAGTGACACTGAAGGAATGATGGCATACTTCCAAGTCAGGGTGATTTGTGTGTGACTTGGAAGAGTACTTGCAGGCAATGTATTTCCAAGCATATGGCACCCTTGTCCTTTTTGACGGTGGAGGTCACAAGTTTGAAAGATGTTGTCTAGGAAGCTGTTGTGAATTCCTTCAGTGGAGTTTACATAAAACACATGTTTGGAGAAAGTGAGGACTGCAGATGCTGGAAATCAGAGTTGAGAGTGGGGTGCTAGAAAAACACAGCAGATCAGGCAACATCGGAGGAGCAGAAGAATTGACATTTCGGGCATAAGCCTGAATAAAGGGCTTATGCCTGGAACATCGATTCTCCTGCTCCTCGGATGCTGCCTGACCTGCTGTGCTTTTCCAGCACCCCACTCTCGACATATAATAGATGACTGTGTGCAATACTTCTTACAAACAGAAAGAACATACTATCACAACGGAATGGAATAACACTTTGACAACAAGCCCTAATGTTCTATAAAGTATCTGTTATTCTCAATTTCTTTGCCTCCACCACATCTGCTCCCAGGAGGACCAATTCCACCACAGAACACACCAGATAGCCTCCTTCTTCAAAAATCACAATTTTCCCTCCCACGTGGTTGATGATGCCCTCCAGTGCATCTCATCCACTTCCTGTACCTCCACCTTCGAACTCCACCCCTCCAACCGCAACAAGGACAGAACTCCCCTGGTCCTCACCTTCTACCTCACCAACCTCTGGATACATCGCATCATCCTCCACCATTTCCGCCACATATTAACAGACCCCACCATCATTAATATATTTTCCTTCCCACTCCTATCTGAAATTCCATAAAGATCATTTCCTCCACGACTCTCTTGTCAGGTCCAAACCCTCTACCAACCCACCCTTCCCTCTCGGCACCTTCCCCTGCCACCGTAAGAGTTGCAAACCCTGCACCCATACCTCCACCCTCACCTCCTTCTAAGGCCCCAAAGGAGCCTTCCACATCTATCCCATGTCCAGAAGGTCCTTTGTAAGGCCACCAGAGACACCAAGGAATAATATCAAACTAAGCTTGAGACCCAGACCAACCAAACAGACATCCGTCGTTTGTGGCGAGGCTTATACAACATAGCAAGCTACAAACCGAAGTTGAACAGAATCGCAGTACAATAAATCCCTACCCGTCAAGCTCAATGCATTCTATGCTTACTTTGAACAGAAGGTCAGTGAAATGATGTCACCTATCCCAACAGCCTCAAGTGCACTTGTACCCACAGTCACTGCCACAGACATCAGATCAGCCTTCTTGAGTCTGGACCCACAGAAAGCAACTGACCTGGTTGGAGTTCCCAGCCATGCACTCAGAACCTGTGCGACCAGCTACCACAATATTTGCAGACATCTTTAACCTCTTCTTACTACACTCTGAAGTCCCCACCAGCTTCAAGTAGACCACCATCATCACTTTGTCAAAGAAAAATCGTGCAGCATGCCTCAATGACCATCACCCAATGGCTCTGATCTCCATAATTATGAAGAGCTTCGAGAGGTTAGTCATGGCTCATTTTAACTCTAGCCTACCAAACTGCCTTGATTGTTTGTAATTTGCCTATAACAGACGCCATCTCCCTGGCCCTACGCTCGTCCCTGGAACACCTAGATAAAAAGATACCTACATCAGGATCCTACTTATTGACTACATTCCTGCCTTCAACACCATAGTTCCAAACAAACTCATCTCTATATTCTGTAACTGGATCCTTGACTTCCTGACCCACAGACCACAATCAGTAAGAATAGGTGACATCTCCTCCTCAACACCAGTGTCCTGCAAGGCTGCTTCCTCAGCCTCCTACTATACTCCTTATACACTCATGACTTTGTGGCCAAATTCCATCCCAACTCCATTTACAGGTTTGCTGATACACCACCATTGTAGTTCAGATCTCAAACAGTGATGAGGCAGAATGCAGGAAAGGGATAAAGTGCTTAGTGGCATGATGTAAAGACGACAGTCTCTCCATCAATGTCAGAAAAATAAAGGAGCTGGTCCTTGACTTGAGGAAGCTGAGTGGAGAGTATGCCCCCGTCAACATCAATGATGCTGAGGTGGAGATGGTCGAAAGCATCAAGTTCCTGGAGTGATGATCACCAACAATCTATCCTGGTCCACCCGGCGTGATAGTAAAGAAAGCACAATATCTCTAATCCTTAAGGAGGCTAAGGAAATTTGGCATTTCCACAAGGACTCTTACCAATTTTTACTGACGGGCCATAAAAAGATATGAAGAAAGATTGGATAGATTGGGATTGTTTGCCTTGGAGCAGAGGAGACTGAGGGGGGCATCTCTGAGATGTATAAAACGAAGGAGCATTTTCTCTTGATGGAGGTTTCAGTGGCTGGGGGCATAGATTTAAAGTAAAGGACAGGGGGGTTAAAGAGGAAGTGAAGAAACTCTTTCCTCCAGAGGGTGGTGGAATTCTGAAATTCACTGCCTGTAAGGGTGGTAGTGGCAGATATCCTCATTACATTAAAGCGGTTGATGTGGTGTATATGGATTTCAGTAAAGCGTTTGATAAGGTTCCCCACAGTAGGCTATTGCACAAAATACGGAGACATGGGATTGAGGGTGATTTAATGGTTTGGATCAGAAATTGGCTAGCTGAAAGAAGAGAGGGTGGCAAACTGAGTTTAAAGCAGAAAAGTGTGAGATGATTCATTTTGGAAGGAGTAACAGGGATGCAGAGTTTTGGGCTAATGGTAAGATTCCTGGTAGTGTAGATGAGCAGAGAGATCTCAGTGTCCAGGTACACAGATCCTTGAAAGTTGCCACCCAGATTTATAGAGTTGTTAAGAAGGCATATGGTGTGTTAGCTTTCATTGGTAGAGGGATTAAGTTTCAGAACCATGAGGTCATGCTGCAGCTGTACAAAACACTGATGCGGCCGCACTTGGAGTATTGCCTACAGTTCTGGTCATCGCATTATAGGAAGGATGTAGAAGCATTGGAAAGGGTTTAGAGGAGATTTACTAGGGTGCTGCCTGGTATGGAGGGAAAGTCTTACGAGGAAAGGGTGGGGGACTTGAGGCTGTTTTCATTAGAGAGAAAGTTGGGAGGTGACTTAATTGAGACATATAAGATAATCAGAGGGTTAGATAGGTTGGATAGTGAGAGCCTTTTTCCTCAGATGGCGATGGCTAGCATGAGGGGACATTGCTTTAAATTGAGGGGTGATAGATATAGGACAGATGTCAGAGGCAGTTTCTTTACTCAGAGTAGTAGGGGCGTGGAACGCACTGCCTGCAACAGTTGTAGACTCACTAACTTTAAGGGCATTTAATAGTCATTGGACAGACATATGGACGAGAATGGAATAGTGCAGGTTAGATGGGCTCCAGATTGGTTTCACAGGCCGGCACAACATCGAGGGCCAAAGGGCCTGTACTGCACTGTAATGTTCTATGTTTTGGCATAGACTTAATGGGCTGAAGGATCTTTTTCTATGCTGTAGATCTTAATGACTCCACAATCTTCAACACCCACAACCATCTTCCTTTGTGCCAGATATACCTCTAATGGGCAGAGAGATTTCCTACTGACTCATATTGCTTGATTGGGTGGCAGCTCTCAGAAAGTGGGAAATCGCATCCCCTGCTCCTGATCATTGAAGGCCCAATGGTGACTTGCTTCCTCATTGGGGTATGTTTCAGCTGGCTTTTCCCTAAGAACACAACTTCAATCTTTCTGCAGCTTTGCAGTGGAGGTTGACATATCCGATGACCTCCAAAGGATTTCTTGCTTTTCTGACTCCTCACAACTTGCATTGAATCACATTACTTATGGTGCAGAAGGAGGCCATTTGGCCCACTGTGTCGGCACCAGCTGTCTGAGCATTTTAATTTTAGCTGAACTCCCACTTTATCCCCATATCCTGCACATTATTCAAATTGAAACATTCACCTAATTCCTTCTTGAATGTCTCAGTTGAATCTAGCTTCACCACAATTCCAGGCAGTGCATTCCTAAACCGAATCATCCAATGTGTGAAAAGCTTTCTTTTCCAACCTCATATTTGCTTCTTTTATAAAGCTTTAAAACTGTGCCCTCTGATCCTTGGTCCAGGCCTTCATGATTTTGAAAACATTTTTTCAGATCTCCTTCTAGTCTGTACCGATGAAGCTATGCTAATTCTACACTACTCCTTGACATTGTGCAGATTTAGCATAGTCTTGAACAACAGGCCTGTTTCCACACTGTAAGTAATCTAATCTAAACGTTCAAGCGCTCATCCAAAGGCTTCAGATATCCTGCCTCAACCACCCTCCCAAGTAGTGCATTCTAGACTCCCACCACCCTCTGGGTGAGAAACAAATTCCTCAAATCCCCTCTAAATTTTCTGCCTTTCATATTAAAAATATGCCCCCTTGCTATTGACAGTTCAACTAAAGGGAACAACTGTTTTCTGTCTGTACTGTTGTTGCCCCTCATAATCTTCGGCACCTCTATCAGGTCCCCTCTAAGCTTTTTCTGCTCTAAAGTAAACAACCTGAACTATCCAGCTTCTCCTCATAGCTAAGCTGCTTCATTCCAGACAAGTAAGTTTAAGTTTAAATAATGGCAGGTGAGGGCAGCCAAGTAGAATTTGTGATCTTTTTGGAAAACTTTAATGCGTGTTCAAGGTGTAGCCAGCTCCCTTATCCACTCAGACAGCTCAGACTCTGAGAAATTATTGTCTTGCCCTTGTCACAATACCTGCTGACAATTTGATAATTAATTCTTGTAGCTGATTGTAACAAGGTCAGCCAGTTGGACATCGTAGAATATGAGTTCCTTGATTGGGGCTGTGAATCTGGTCCAATTAGGGAGCCCTGGCTAACAGATAAAAAAGGCGACGACTGCCTGCCCCTCTTCCGCGGTTACGTTAGAGCCCGGGTGTCCTTGGAGAAGGAGCACGCGGTGTCCACCAACACCCTGGAGTTGTTCAGGGAGAGGTGGGCGCCGCAGGGAGTGGAGTGCATCATTTCTCCCTCCAACTCTATTTTGATTTAGTCCCTACCCTCCCCTTCACTGTTTTGATCACACAGCACTGCCCTTTGATGTGAAGGGCAGTGTTTGTCACTGGCCACCCGGGTGTTTTCCTATCTTCCTGGTGGTGGAAATTGAATAAAGATTGGTGCACTTTGTGTCTTCCACTGTGTCTCACACCTGCACACACACACCATGGGGAAAAAAAAAAGGCGACTGTCAAGGATACTGACACACAGGTGTTAGTCTCTATATGTAGGGATTCTATAATTCTATGATTAGCCAAAGTCCTGGATAAAAAGCTACTGGACGTTCCTCTCCATTGGGTGAACAATGAACTAATACCACCCTGATGCCATACGGGGAGGCATCACATGTCAATAGATCTATCTTGGGATCATAGTGTAGCAACACCTTCCAGGATGATAACTGATTCTTTAATTCATTGAAAGCTATGACTTGTCTATGAGGCCATTTTCAATACAGACCCTTTTTTAGGAGTTAATGCAAAGATGCCAGGGTGGATGCCAGGTTGTATATGAACTTTCCATAATAATTTACCAGCCCAAGAAATTATCTAAATTCCTGGACAAACATGGGAGCCTGAGAACCTTTGTTCAGCTTCACTTTATTTTCCAACATGTGTAACCCGGTCTTGTCGACTCTATAGCCAAGTTAGTCAGTTATTGGGGCCTGGAACATATATTTTTCTTTCTAAGACGTACTAAGAACAAAGAACAAATAACAAAGAACATTACAGCGCAGGAACAGGCCATTCAGCCCTCCAAGCTTGGGTCGATTCTTATCCTCTAACCTGCCGTCTATTTTCTAAGGATCTGTATCCCTTTGCTTCCTGCCCATTCATGTATCTGTCTCAATACATCTTCAATGACGCTATTGTTCCACCCCTACCACCTCCACTGGCAATGCATTCCAGGCACCCACCACCCTCTGCGTAAAGAACTTTCCACGTTTATCGTCCCTAAATGTTTCCCCTCTCATTTTGAACTCGTGACCCCTAGTAATTCAGTCCTCCACTCTGGGAAAAAGGTTTAGCCCCAAAACTGTTTTGGGGTTTTGCTGTGGGCTGACTTAAGAGTTCCCCTGATCAGGATGTGGCTTGAATGAGGCTATGCAATGCCTGCACCGAAGTGGTGTTGCCCAAGCTCAGTCGAACTGTCAAGGATGCCCACTTGCATCGGAATACAGTGTAACTCATATGCTCAACTTGTCACATTTACCCATGATAAAGCCAGCTGCAGCATGTTTGAAATCTGGCTGAGTCTTAGCTAGCAGGCATTTTTGCGTAGTTACAACATTTATCCCACATACCAGATGGTCTCTAAGCATCTCATTAAGGATTAAACCAAATTCACAGGATTCTGCTAATCTAGTCAAGAACTCCAATACAGTTTCTTCAATTCTTGAATTGTCAAGTAAAAATGATAGTGTCTCAGATTTAGAGGACACTTGGGGTTATAATATTCCTTAACTATGTGGGAGCTTAGGAACGTGTCTGACATTCCTGACTCTTACACTTGCAAGAAGTGTGTCCAGCTGCAGCTCTTGTTTGACTACATGACAGCTCTGAAGCTGCGGATGGACTCACTGTGCAGCATCCGCGATGCTGAGGAGGTCATGGATAGCACGTTTAGTGAACTGGTCACACCTCAGGTTAGAATTGCTGAGCGAGACAGTGAATGAGTGACCAAAAGACAGAAAAAGAGTAGGAAGACAGTGCAGGTGTCCCCTGCAGTCATCTCCCTCCAAAACAGGGATACCGTTTTGGATACTATTGGGGGAGATGGCTCACCAGGGGAGGGCAGCAGTTGCCAGGATCATGGCACCATGGCGGGCACTGCTGTTCAGAAGGGTGGGAAAAGGACTCGTAGGGCCATAGTCATAGGGGATTCTATTGTGAGGGGAGTAGATAGGCGGTTCTGTGGCCGAAAACAGGACACCCAGATGGTATGTTGCCTCCCAGGTGCTCGGGTCAGGGATGTCACCGATCAGCTGCAGAGCATTCTAAAAGGGGAGGGTGAACAGCCAGTTGTCTTGGTGCATATAGGCACCAACGATATAAGTAGAAAGTGAGATGAGGTCCTGAAAGAAGTATTCAAGGAGCTAGGAGAGAAGTTAAGGAGGAGGACCTCAAAGGTAGTGATCTCGAGATTGCTACCAGTGCCACGTGCTAGCCAGTGAAGAAATGAAAAAAATAGGCAGGATGAACACATGGCTTGAGAGATGGTGTAGGAGGGAGGGGTTCAGATTTTTGAACATTGGGACCGGTTCTGGGGAAGGTGGGACTATTACAAAATGGACAATCTAAACAGACCGGAACCAATGTCCTTGGGGGAGTTTTTGCTACTGCTGTTGGGGAGGTTTTAAACTAATGTGGCAGGGGGCTGGGAACCAGAAGAGAAAACAAGCAGGCAGCGAGGTGGAGATTGGAGACTGTAAAAATTATGAAGATCGCATTTTTAAAGGGAAGAGTAGGCACAGAGCAGATGAGCGCAATAAAACTGGTGGCCTGAAATGCATCTACTTTAATGCAAGGAGTATAGTGTGTAAGGCAGATGAACTTAGGGCTTGGATTGGTGACTGGGAGTTTGACGTTACTGCAATCACAGAGACTTGGTTGAAGGAAGGGCATGATGATTGGCAATTAAATGTTCCAGGATATAGATGCTTCAGACAGGACACGGAGGGAAGTAAAAGGGAAGTTGCATTGCTGGTCAAGGACGATATCACGGCTTTGCTAAAGGAGCACACTATGGAGGTCTTGAGTAGTGAGGCATTATGGGTGGAGCTGAGAAATAAGAAGGATGCAGTTACATTGTTGGGGCTGTATTACAGGCCTCCCAACAGTGAGCATGAGGGAGAAGAACAAATAGGTAAACAGATTATGGAAAGATGTAGAGGCAATAGGGTAGTGGTGATGGGAGATTTTAATTTTCTCAACATTGACTGGGATACACTTAACACCAGGGGTCTGAATGGGGTAGAATTTGTAAGAAGCATCCAGGAGAGTTTTTTTAGAGCAGTATGTCAATAGTCCGATGAGGGAAAGGGCCATATTGGACCTGGTACTGGGGAACATGCCAGGACAGGTGGTAGAAGTTTAGGTGGGGGATTTCTTTGGGAAGAGTGACCACAATTCTGTAAGTTTTAGAATACTTGTAGATAAAGAAGAGAGTGGTCCTAAGGGAAAAGTCCTAAACTGGACCAAGACCAATTATATCAAAATTAGGCAAGCGCTTGGAAATGTGGATTGGACACAGCTATTTAAAGGGAAGTTCACATTTGAGATGTGAGAGGCTTTCAAAGATAGGTTAAAGATAGTGCAGGATAGGCATGTCCCGTTGAAGGCAAAGGCTAGGAAGGGAAAGATTTGTGAACCGTGGATGACAAGAGAAATTGGATGACGAGCCAAGAGGAAAAGGGAAGCATACATAAGGTCTAGGGAGCTAAGAACAGAACGGGCCCTGGAAGAATATCGGAAGAGTAGGACAAGTCTTAAATGAGGAATCAAGCGGGCGAAAAGGGGTCATGAAAGAGCTTTAGCGAGAAGAATTAAGGAGAATCCCAAATATAAGAAGCAAGTGGGTAACTAGAGAAAGGATTGGTCCACTAAAGGATAACGAAGGAAGGCTGTGGGTTGAACCTAAGAGAATGGGTGAGATTCTGAATGATTATTTTGCATCAGTGTTCACTGAGGAGAGGAACATGATGAATGTTGAGATTAGAGATAGAAGTTTGATTAGTCTGGATCACGTTGACGTAAGTAGGGAAAATGTGTTGGGTAGGCTAGAGGTTATTAAGGTGGACAAATCCCCAGGACTGGATGGGATCTATCCCAGGTTCCTGAGGGAAGCGAGAGAGGAAATAGCTGGGGCCCTGACAGATATCTTTGTGGCATCCTTAAATACAGGTGTGGTGCCGGAGGACTGGAGGGTTGCTCATGTTGCCCCTCTGTACAAGAAGGGTAGTAGGGATATTCCGGATAACTACAGACCAATGAGCCTGACATCAGTGGTGAAAAAGTTGCTGGAGAAGGTACTGAGGGATAGAATCTATTTATATTTAGAAAAGAATGGGCTTATCAGTGACAGGCAACATGGTTTTGTGCGGGGGAGATCATGCCTTACCAACTTAATAGAGTTCTTCGAGGAACTGACTAAGTTGGTGGGTGGCACGGTGGCACAGTGGTTAGCACTGCTGCCTCACAGTGCCAGAGACCGGGTTCGATTCCCGCCTCAGACGACTGACTGTGTGGAGTTTGCATGTTCTCCCCGTGTCTGTGTGGGTTTCCTCTGGGTGCTCCGGTTTCCTCCCACAGTCCAAAGATGTGCAGGTCAGGTGAATTGGCCATGCTAAATTGTCCGTAGTGTTAGGTAAGGAATACAGGTAGGGGTATGGGTGGGTTGCGCTTCGGCGGGGCGGTGTGGACTTGTTGGGCCGAAGGGCCTGTTTCCACACTGTAAGTAATCTAATCTAAAAATTGATAGCAAGTAGGCTAGTTGTTTGTCAGGATGTCCAAGAATGTAGGGAGGCTGTGAAGAAGGTAGCACTGACAGGGAATACTTGTGGACACAGAGATGGGTTCAAGTGCGTATACTTCAACGCAAGGAGTATCAGAAATAAGGTGGGTGAACTTAAGGCGTGGATCGGTACCTGGGACTACGATGTTGTGGCCATCACGGAAACGTGGATAGAAGAGGGACAGGAATGGTTGTTGCAGGTTCCTGGTTACAGATGTTTCAGTAAGATTAGGGAGGGTGGTAAAAAAGGAGGGGGTTGGCGTTACTAATTAGAAATGGTATAACGGCTGCAGAAAGGCAGTTCGAGGGGGATCTGCCTTTGGAGGTAGTATGGGCTGAAGTCAGAAATAGGAAAGGTGCAGTCGCCTTGTTTGGTGTTTATTATAGGCCCCCCAATAGCATCAGAGATGTGGAGAAACAAATTGGGAAACAGATTTTGGAAAGGTGCAGAAGCCACAGGGTAGTAGTCATGGGCGATTTCAACCTCCCAAATAGTGATTGGAAGCTCTTTAGATCAAGTAGATTGGATGGGGCAGTGTTTGTGCAGTGTGT
>NC_057729.1:61379560-61411566 GCF_004010195.1 Chiloscyllium plagiosum | reverse complement strand
CTTGGTTACATGGAATAGGTTCAAGCGCCTGATTGGGCTCTGCCTGCTCCTATTTAACAGCTCGATGTGCTGACCAGACCCAACCTCTTCCTTGGAACAGGCAGGAGAATTGAATGTGTTGTCCCTCTTCTTGATCAGTAATTTCGATGGGCTGAATAGCTTCCAAATATCAGTGCGTAACAAGCTTGAGATGCTGAATGAGCTTCTCTTTTAACTGTGGAAATGTACAGTATCTGTCCGTGCTGTTGTATGAATGTCACAGGCACTTTAACAGCACATGACTGAATTTTGTCCAGGTTTTGCTGCACATGGACACAGATTGGTTCAGGAGCTGAGGGGGTGAGGGGCACATTGTTCTGAACATTGTGTGATCTTCAGTAACCCTCCCAACTTCTGATCTTGTGATGGCGAAAGACATTGATGAAACAGCTGAAGGTGTTTGTGCTAAGGAACTAACCTAAGGATCTCCTGAAGAAATGTCCGGGGACTGAGAAGACTGTCGACCATTGATCTCAAGCATCTTTCTTTGTACTCTGAAAGACCCCAACGAGTCGGGAGGTTACACCTAATTCCCATTCAGCTCAAATATATAGGTTGTCCCGATGACACCCTCAGTCAAATATTGCCTTTATATCGTGGCCATTCACTCTTCCCTGAGCCCCTATGTTCAACTCTTGTTCATATCAATAGGTGACGGTGCATTTCTTCTCACAGAGGATAATAGCTTTAAATTAAGGTTGTGTAGGTATAGGACAGATGTTAGGGGTAGGTTCTTTACTCAGCGAGTCGTGAGTTCATGGAATGCGCTGCCTGTGGGAGTGGTAGAGTCGGAATCTTTGGTGACCTTTAAGCGGCAATTGGATAGGTACATGGATGGGTGCTTAAGCTAGGACAAATGTTCGGCACAACATCGTGGGCCGAAGGGCCTGTTCAGTGCTGTATTGTTCCATGAAGGAAGGGCTGTTGATGTTATACACATGGGTTTTAGTAAGGCGTTTGATAAGGTTCCCCATGGTAGACTAATGGAGAAAGTGAAGTCACATGTTGTGCAGGGTGTTCTAGCTGGATGGATAAAGATCTGGTTGAGCAACAGGAGACAAAGAGTAATAATTGAAGGGAGTTTCTCGAAATGGGGAAAGGTGATCAATGGTGTTCCTCAGCAGTCAGTGTTGGGGCCAATGTTGTTTGTAATATACATAAATGATCTGGAAGAGGGCACTGTTGGTATCATCAGCAAGTTTTCAGAAGACACGAAGATTGGTGGAGTAGCAGAAAATACAGGAGGATATAGACAGACTGGAGAGTTGGGCAGAAAAGTGGCAGATGGTCTTCAATCCAGAAAAATGTGAGGTGATGCATTTAGGTAAGGCTAATTCGAGAGCAAATTATACAATGAATGGAAGAGCCTTGGGAAAAGTTGATGGGCAGAGAGATCTGAGAGTGCAGATCCATTGTATCCTGAAGGTTGCTGCACAGGTGGATAGAGTGGTCAAGAAGGCATATAGTATGCTTGCCTTCATTGGATGGGATATTGAGTCTAAGAGCTGGCAAGTCATGTTAAAATTGCACAAGACATTGGTTCGGCCGCATTTAGAATACTGTGTACAGTTCTGGTCGCCACATTACCAAAAGGATGTGGACGCTTTGGAGAAGGTGCAGAGAAGGTTTACGAGGATGTTGCCTGGTATGGAAGGTGCTAGCTATGAAGAGAGGTTGAGTAGGTTAGGTTTATTTTCATTTGAAAAAATGAGATTGAGGGGGGACCTGATTGAGGTTTACAAAATCATGAAGAGTATAGACAGGGTGGATAGAGACAAGCTTTTTCCCAGGCTGAAGGATTCAATAACGAGAGGTCACGCTTTCAAGGTGAGAGATGGAAAGTTTAAGTGGGATACACGCAATAAGTACTCCACACAGAGGGTGGTGGGCGTTTGGAACGCGTTGCCGGCAGAGGTGGTAGAGGCAGGCACGGTAGATTAGATTAGATTAGATTACTTACAGTATGGAAACAGGCCCTTCAGCCCAACAAGTCCACACCGCCCCGCCAAAGCGCAACCCACCCATACCCCTACATTTACCCCTTACCTAACACTATGGGCAATTTAGCATGGCCAATTCACCTAACCTGCACATCTTTGGACTGTGGGAGGAAACCGGAGCACCCAGAGGAAACCCACGCAGACACGGGGAGAATGTGCAAACTCCACACAGTCAGTCGCCTGAGGCGGGAATTGAACCCGGGTCTCAGGCGCTGTGAGGCAGCAGTGCTAACCACTGTGCCACCGTGCCGCCCACTTAAGATGTGTCTGAACAAATGCATGAGTAGGTGGGGAGCAGAGGGATACAGATGCTTAGGCATTGACCGACAAGTTTAGACAGTACATTTGGATCGGCTCAGGACTTGCAGGGCCGAAGGGCCTGTTCCTGGGCTGTAAATTTTCTTTGTTCTTAATTTTTTATGTCAGTCAATTCTTGAAAGGTTTTAGCATTGGTGTATCAGGGAAAGTTAGGCTGCTAATGACAGAAAAAGCTGCAGCTCCACAGACTGTCAGGAGAATTACTCATTGTTATTCATCAGTCGTAATATCATTTGCCCAAAAAAAAAATGCATTCAATATTGGGCCAGTCTTTGACAGCAGGGTCAAATGAACCAAGCTTCCCAAACAAAGGCGTGAAGAAAGAAAATGCTTACCCCAACTCAAAGACAACTGCTGCGAGTGTGTTTCTTCAGGATTGTGCTTTATTCTCATTGCCACCGAAATAACTCCACAGAGGCAGGTATCCTGTCACCAGCCACTCTTTATTTACACATGAACAACCCTAGTCTACAGTACTGCCTAATACAGAGTCAGGCACCAGAGTGTCAGTATCCCTGACACTCAACCGTTTTATGTCAGCCAGGACTCCTTGATTGGACCAGATTAATATCCCCAATCAGGGCACTCATATTCTATGATGTCTGGCTAGCTGACCTCGTTATAATCACTACACCACCAAGTGCTACTTTTGTACTGCATAATAAAGAGTTATCACCCTCTTGTCGGTTGTCCTCATCGTTGCTCATCATGTGGTGTTATCCTTATCCTCAGCCTGAAGCATTACTCAACTCTTAAAGTAGTAACACTGAATTGCCTGGCACTGCAAAGAACAATGCACAACAAGCCTTCCTCAGCCAAACATTGTTTAAAGTGCAACAGAAGAAGAAATGCCCCCAAGGGTGCAGTATGTACACTGAAGTCTCTTGAAAATCAGTAAGCCTACTTCTGCAGTAGTTCAGCATTTTCTCTTAAAAACATTTGTTAATTTTTGAATAATGTGGGAGTGGGGCATGAAACTCAGCTCCATTCATTTTTTGGGCTGATTTTTAAACACAGTCATAGCAACATTTGTTAAGCAAATGTGTTTATTACCCATTGACCTTTTGAATACTTCAGTCAAACAGGTTTTTCACGCTGTTGGATTTGCTTGTTATTTTCTATCTGCTCATATATAACTTGAATTTTCACTTAATACAAGGAAACAAAGGGACTTTTAGACAGGGTTGGAATCATCGCTCACGTCAGCTGTTGACTGAAACCCATTGCAATCCTGGCTTAGCCAGTCCAAGTACTGCATCTTTGAACTAATAACCCAAGCCTTTAGGTTCAATCTCTAATTTGATCTGACTGGCAACGTAATGAGCTGGGAGCCAGCAAAACTGCTCTGCTTCACAAAAGGAACTAATATGGACAAAACTTGGTGTCCATGCAACTGTATTCAAGGAATGAGCAAGGGGCCAGAAATCAAGAAGAAATAAAACCTAGCAACAAAACATAAGAACTGTGATAACAATTTATATTTTTATAGCACCTTTAATGCAATAAAATATTCCTAAATGCTCCACAGGTATGATTACACTGATATTAGTGGTTATCAAAGCATGGTCAAAGAGGGAGCTTTAAAGGCTCCTTAGAGGAGGAGAGGAAAGCAGATGTTTAGGATGGAGATTCCAGACGTTATAACCCAATTGACTGAAAGCACAGGCAACAATGAGGGTTAAAATCAATGAGAGGAAGTAAAATATTAATATTAAATGCATTTAAAAAGTGAATTTCTATTACAATTGTTCACCTTCAGCTTACATTATAGAATTTTGCTAATGTCTTGTCACCACACTGTTAATGTTAAGAGAAGTAAGTTGTGGGTATTAATTAGCTTCGACTAAATATAAATAAAGGCCAGCTGGGACACAGGCTGTTAGATGAGAGGTGTAATGTTGAGCAAATCAATAAATCTTTTTCAGTAACGAAAAGCTATGTTTCTGGGTTTCTGTTGCATTAATTGACTTAGAATTTGTTAACATTCATTCCATTTCCTGTATTATTTACCAACTCCAAAGGAATGCAAATGATGCAGTACTTCCATACCAAACACTTTTATTTGCCCAGGCTGCGATAATAAGAGCAGGCCCAGGTTGCAGCAGCAGCAGCGGGGTGGTGGTAGCTGCCTGTGCAGCTGAGCACAGCCTCAAATTAACAGAAATAAATGGAAAGAACCCCAGAAAACGAACAAAAATCATAATAAACAATAAAGAAAAATAGAAAATCAAAACAAAGTCTACCTGAAACAAGGGGGAGGAACAAGAAAAAAAACACTCCTCCTCGGTAGGAAACACCAACAGCAGTAATAAGACACACTGACTGTGTGGTCCAACCAGTTCAGAGGTTAGTCCCCTCTCCCTAACACACAAAGTGGAGAGTCCTTCACACACTGATCCACCTCCCTCAGAGACAGCTCTCAGAGTGAACAGAACCTCTGAGACTCCTGTTTATACCAAACATTTATTATCTGAAGACAGAACACTAAGTCTTCATTACACACAGCTAAAAAGTAATTTAAAAACTTGGATTTCACTAAGTAGTTCACTGTTGCATCAAAATCATCTCCAAACATAATATCAACAACTTTTAGAACCAAATTGTTCTATCTTCATATTTTTCTGTCTGGAATTATAAAGTATTTCTGATAATTTAGCTAACAAACTAAGACCTACCCCAAAATAGCCTCTGTTGGATTTGCTAATGGGATCTATAATGCCTCTGTGCCTTGAGTCAAGATGGAGGGAATTAGAGATTGTGTCCTCCTTCAGCTTGCCTGGAACTGACTCCCTATCCAAAAGAGGACAGTGCATCACCGTGGCCAGCTTTCAGCCACCAGCTTCACTCTCTGGCTCACCAGTATCATAGCAATAAATGACATTAAATATTATTTGGATGTTTTCTCTTACTCATTTCCCAACACTGATTTATTTAAATAAATGGACAGAATGTGCTACTTACATTGGTCAGAGAATTCTTCTTGTCAACAAGAGCTTCCTTTAGAACTAATTGACCAGTTTTTGCCACCTGCTGAAGACTAATCTGTAATTGCCCCAACAGCCTGTAAAAGAAGATTAATCATATGAAATAATTTACCCCTTCACTTAATTATTAACTTCCTCTGCAACCTTTAAAGACATATTTTGATTAGTGTGTCATCAAGTGTTCATAGAGCTGTACTTTCCGACACATGACCAGAGATTATCTTAGATCTTGTGATAAGAACATCAACATAGGAACAGGGGTAGGCCATTCAGCCCTTCGAGACTGATCTACCAATCAATGAGATCATGGCTGATCTGTGGTCTAACTCAATATACAGTCGGTTCTGATATAACACGATAATTCCATTCTCATGCAATCTTATGTTATAAGAAAATCGCACAATAGCAGCACCATTTAAACTAATGGGACCAAGATCGCATTATAGCCAATACAGGTAATGAAAGTTTGCATTCTACAACTAACAGTCTAAATTCTTCAACCACATTAAAGCCAATTTGTGTTGAAGAAACATGCATTATAATAGAACCAATTGTACCTGTCTTTGACCCATATCCTTTAATACCTTTGCTTAACAGAAATGTATGTATCTCATATTTAAAATTAACAACTGATTCAACACCCACTTCTGTTTGTGGAAGAGAGTTCTAAACCTCTACCACCCTTCTACACACAGCACTTTTACATACAGCTTCCTAACATCTCTCCTGAATGGTCTGACCCAAAGTTTTAGACTATGCCCCCTAGTTCTAGAATTCCCAAACAATGAAAATAGTTTATCTTTATCTACCTTATCTTTTACCATTAATGTTTGAAGGCTTCAATCAGATCACCCCCCTAACCTAAATTCTAGAGAAAACAGGCCTCATTTGTACAATCTATCTTGATAATCCCTGAAGTCCAGATATCATTCTTGTAAATCCATATTGTGCCTCCTTCAAGGCCAATATATCCTTCTTAAGGCGTGGTGCCCACATCTGTCCTCAGTCTCCAACTGGGGTCTTACCAGGGTTTTGTGTAACTGCAGCGTAACTTCTCCATCCTTATACTCCAGTCCTCCAGATATAAAGGTCAGTATTTCATTAGCTTTCCCTGATTACTTTTTATACCTGTTTGTGACATTTTCAAGATCTATGCACCTGAACTCCAAGTCCCTTTGGCTGTCTACTGTATTTAATTTCATCTAGAAAGTATCCTGATCTATCATTTTCAGATCAAAAGAGATAACCTCATTCTTGCTTACAGGATTTGATAGATCCTTCTGACTTCAAACTTCATTCCCCTTTCTTTTAATCAATAAGCTCAAATTCCCTGTCCTTCCCTAAATGAAGTAAGATTAATTAAAAAACAATCAATAGTTTTATATAAATCACCTTGTTAAAATCAGCTGATGATCCAAATATTTTTCAGGGCAACATTATCAGGGATTGATCATAATTTGATGAATGACGAACAAAGAACAAAGAAAATTTACAGCCCAGGAACAGGCCCTTGGGCCCTCCAAGCTTGAGCCGATCCAAATCCACTGTCTAAACCTATCACCCAATACCTAAGCATCTGCATCCCTCTGTTCCCCACTTACTCATGCATCTGTCCAGATGCACCGTAAATGAATCTACCGTGCCTGCCTCTGCTACCACTTCTGTAACGCATTCCAGGCTCCTATCACCCTCTGTGTAAAGTACTTGCCGTGTATATCCCCCTTAAACTTGAACAACGCTGTGATTGTTGGAGACAGCCACTGACTCAGATTTGCAACATTATCTCCAAGATAAACCAAGTGCTTCCTTTCTCAAGTTCAATGTTAGAGAGAATGGACTTCACGCAATGTAGCTTGTACCATATGCCAGTAAGATAAAGAGCAGGAAGGCATCACCAGAATAACACTACCCTCTAGACAGGAGCATTTGCCCTCACCCCTCACATCCCAGACAGAAGCACTCTCACCTTCACATCTCCCCCACTGCACCCCAGAAAGGAGCATCCTCATCCTCACACCTTTCCCACCACATCCCAGACAGGTGCACCCCTACATTCACCACTCCCCCAAAACAACCCAGACAGAAGTACCCTCACCCATCACCCCTCATGTCCAAACAGGACCACCCTCACCCTCACCCCCACACAGGAGAACCCCCACTCTCACCCTCACCCCCAGACAGGAGGACCATCACCCTCACCTCTTACCCCTACCCTCCCGAGACAGGTGGATTTCAATCCTCCAAACCTACACACCTCCACCATAGACCAATGCACCAATACCTGCCCCACTCCAACTTCTATCCCCACCCTCTGCACCCATCTCCACCAGACAAATTAAAATCCTGCTGTTAGTTTTAAATCCAAGCCCTTAGTTCCCTCCCCAATAAAATCCTATTTACTTAGGATGCTGTTTGAAAAACTGACTCTGAGCCCCAACAGTTGGCACTTGCCTGTTGCTGAAGAGTTTGCTGTGGTTATAAACTCGAATCTCCAGCATCTCTTCAATAATGTCTTGTCCATAATGAGGCCAACGGAATTCCTGCAACAAACAATCGGCTACATTTAGGAGAAAGTGAAGACTGCAGATGCTGAAGATGTCAAAGAATGTGGCCCTGGAAAAGCACAGCAGATCAGGCAGCTTTCAAACAGCATCCGAATTCCTGATGAAGGGCTTATGCTTGAAACGTCAAGTCTTCTGCTCCCTGGATGCTGCCTGACCTGCTGCGCTTTTCCAGCGCCACACTGTTCAAATCAGCTACTTTTAACAATGCTACAGGCACAATGTCACAGACAAATACAACCACAGTGTTAATAATTGGATTTTTTATCCAATATTTCAGCACATTCTGTGTAAATCAAGACAGTGCTGGATGTCCCATGTGCTGGGTATTATCAAACTGAGGATTTGAGACTCTGGATCAGTGGTGCTGGAAGAGCACAGCAATTCAGCCAGCATCCGACGAGCAGCAAAATCGACGTTTCGGGCAAAAGCCCTTCATCAGGATGCTGCCTGAATTGCTGTGCTCTTCCAGCACCACTGATCCAGAATCTGGTTTCCAGCATCTGCAGTCATTGTTTTTACCTTGAGGGTTTGAGACTGCCTGGTCATACACGATGATTGTTAGGGACAACTTCTTCACGCAGACAGTGATGTGTATATGGAATGGGCTGCCTGAGAAAGTGTTGAGGCAGGTACAATAGCAACATTTTAATAACATTTGGATAGTTTTATGGATGGGAAGAGTTTAGAGGGATATGGATCAAATGCAGACAATTAGAATTAGCAGAGTGGCCACCATGGTCAGCATAGACCAATTTGGACCAAAGGACCTGTTTCCATGCTGTATTACTCCATGATTCTATCACTGTATTACACTCTTGCAAACATCCACTTCCAGGACAGTCATGTAGCACCATCCCTTGTTTTGCTCTAACAGTCACTGAAACTGACACTATACGCTAGATTCCCCAGTTACCATTGCAGCAATATGTGAAAGAATATAAATATAGAAGTACAATAGTTTAGACAACTAAAGCAGAGATGACAACAGAATCCAGACCAGGATCTAGTGAATGCTGACTAGACCCAAGCAGTTTCAGCCTGACAAAGTGGGTTTTAAACAGGGAACTGTCTCAGAACTGACAGACGTGAAGGCAGTAAAACACAAACACTGAATGCAGCCTCAAAGCCAATTGCTTGGAACCAAAATAACACAAAATCAGGACTCAAAGTCATTCACACCCTTAGAGCAGACTAGTAAACGACCAAAGAATCCTTTCATCCCCAGTAAACTCTCTGATGGAGGCTAAGGTAGCAGAACAGGGGAATGAGCTCTTGAACGAAGCTTCAGGACTAGTAAGGGTGAGTCAGTGGTGAAAGAAGATTGTGGAGGAGGGTCAGGTACATGGAGGAGTTCAAGAGGGATCCAGGGAGGACAATGGCGGTGGGCCATTGAGTAAAGTGGAAGAGGCCTGGCATTCTGGGTGGGTGAGAAATTGATCAAGGTAAGAATCTAAGGAGCCCAGAGGGCTTTGCCAATACTGTCCCCATTGGGTCTATCTCAGAGTCTTGTCGAGCAGAGTCTTTACAGGACTTCAAGTTCACCTACAACATTTCAATTTGACCTGCAGAGTGCTGAGTATACTATTGGAAACTAACGTAAACACTCAAGAAAGAGTGAGCAAAAAAACACATCATTTATTCCACAATTACGGACATGTTGTTATGTCCCTGTAATCACATTCCGTATTAACCTTAAGGTATGCCAATATACTTAACTCTCCAACCAGGAGCAATAATCATGTTGCATGCAAGAACAAAGTAACACCAACCTACTCAATTTAACCCTCAACGGCATTGCAGTGTCCGTATACTTCAAAGGCTGCAGTGGTTCATGAGCAATTAGGGATGAACAATAAATGCTCGCACAGACAGCGATGTCCAAGTCCATGATTGAATAAAATTAATTTAGAAGAAAAATGTAAATTTGGAAACACCTGTGCATCCTAAAATAACTCCATGAAAGCCAGTTTCCCGTCACCCTTTATTTAGACGCACATTGTCCATGATACTGACTCGGCTCCTAGAGCCAGCTCCTGGAGTGAGCAGAGTGCCCTATATGCCTGTTTATATCTGTCAGCCAGGACTCCCTGATTAGACCAGGCTAACAGCCACAATCAGGAACTCATTTTCTGAGGTCCACCTGGTTGACCTCATTACAATCACTACATCCCTTCCCCTCTCAGTCCTAGGATGTAGCCTCATTCTTTTTCCTGTAGTTTCTCCTGTGGCGTTTTTGCATCAGGTCCAGTTCCTCTGACTCTGCCTCAGATACTGGTGGTGTGTACCAGACCGAAGCCCGTCTCATGCACCTGGAACATCCGCGGTAACAGCATCGAGGCCATGATACCTGCTATATCCATCTTGCCCTCAGAAGCTTCTTTGACGCTAGGTGGAAGGAGGGAACTCAAGGGGCTTTGACAGCCTTGCCGAATGTTCAGAGGGGGCAGGTGTGCTTAGCTCCTGTCCCATTTGTGAGGTCGCAGCTTTTATGTGGTCCACGTGCTTGTTCAGGACCACCTCTCCTACCCAAACTTTGTATGTCACAGGACCTGACCTCGTGTCGACCATATCTCTTACCCATGCAGGGCTATTCCCCTGGTTTCAACACCAAACTTCATCCCCTGAAGTAAACTGCCTCTCTGTCTTAGCGGAGTCGTGATGCCGTTTTACATTCCCACCTCTCTCAGATCCAGGAAGACCAGATTTTTCCTGGTGCAGAATCTTGTCTGCATTAGCAACTCTACTGGAGCTGTCCCTGTAGTTGCGTGAGGGGTGATCCTTTAACCAAATAAGAACCAGAACAGTTTGGTATCAAGTGAAGCTCTAAGCTGTTTCTTTAAGCCTGCATTCAAAGTTTAGACTGCTCTTATGGCCAGACCATTAGATTATGGGTGTTAAGGAACTCTTCTTACATGCCAAATGCCATTCAACTTTAGGAAATAATCGAATTCCCTGTTGTCTGGGACCAGCACCTCCAGGAGTCTGTGTTTTGCAAAAGGTGCTTGCAACTTTTCAAAGGTCATCACCATCTTTGACTAATGAACTCTATGTATATCTAACCACTTTGAATGGGCGTCCACAATGACTAAAAACATGCATCCCTTGAAAGGACCGGCCTAGACAATGTATAACCATGTCCAGAATTTACCCGGCCATTCTCATGAATGTGGGAGAGATGCTGGCGGTATCTTTTGCCCTTGTCAACACTATGGGTATTGTCAACAATGTGGCTATGTCAATGTCCAATCTTGGCCACCAGACATAACTCATTGTTAACATCTTTTTATTTTGGAAACCCCTGGATAACCCTGGTGGAGTTCAGCCAGTATCTGGCAGTGACCCTTACCAGGGACAATCACACTTGCTCCTCATAATAATATGCCATCCTGTATGATGATCTGATTTCCTAGTGGCTAAAATGGTTTCAGTTCAGGTTGTGATGATCCTTTTGTTTCCCACATCACCACCAGCTGTTTTAGTTTTGTCAGGATGGGATTTTTTTTGTGTCCACAGTCTGATATTGTCATTGGTGACCGGAAGGGTGATCAGAAAGTTTAAAACCAGAGCAGACTCTTCTAGTGACGGGACTACCAGTGGTGTATCATCAGTGCGAGGCTGTTCAAGGCATCTGCATTTGCCGCTTGGCCTCTGTACTTGATCAGAATAAGAGCCCACTGCTGAATCAGATTGAAGCCATAGGCAGCATGATCCTGTCCTATATAAGTAGCCTTAGCAGGGTTTGTAATCCATTACTACAAATTTATGCCCATAAAGGTATTGGTAAAATGTTTTTACAGCAAAGCTGACTGCCAAATATTCATTCTCTGTCTGGACATACCTTCGTTCGGCATCAGCCAAACTCTGGGAAGTTTATCGGGAATTCCTCTTCATTGGGCCACCAGTGTGTCAACACTTACCCCAATACCATACAGGGAGGCATCGCATGTCAGCACCATATCGTACTTGGAATCATAATTTGCCAACAACTTAGTCTACAATAGTTGCTTCTTCACTTTCCCAAAGGCTACAACTTGGCTACAAGGCCATTTCCAAGTTGACCCTTTATCAGTAGCAGATGTAAGAGTGCCAGGATAGAGGCCAGGTTACATATGAATTTTCTGCAATAATTCACCAAAGGTTTTAGTATCTGGTCCCTCCAGAAAGTTAGGTTTCTAGTAACCAAGAAAGCTGCTGGTCCACACGCTGTCAAGAGAATTACGCATTGCTTTTCATCTGCCCCAATGTTATTTGCCCAGAAAAAATAGCTCATTCTTTCCACATACTGGGTCCAGTCTTTGATGGCAGGATCAAATTAATCAGGTTTCCCAAATAGCAACATGATGTCAGAAATGCTTGCCCCAATTCAAAGACAAAGTTCAAAGTTGCAAGTGAATCTCTTCAGGGGCGTGTTTCGGCAGGATGTTACTCATGCCCCCCCTCCCACACACACATTAACAGCACAGAGGTGGAGTGAATGGAGAGTGTCAAGCTCCTGGGAGTGGTCATCCACTTTCTTGGACTTTTCATGTGGACGTACTGGTTATAAAGGCCCAACAACGTCTCTTCTTCCTCAGGCAGCTGAGAAAATTTGGAATGACGGCTAATATCCTTGCCAACTTTTGTAGATGCGCCATCTAGGGTATTCTGCCTGGATGTATCACTGGTATGGCAAGTGTACCATTCAAGATCGGAGATGGTTACAGAGAGTGGTGAACACGGCTCAGACAATCACAAAGGCTAACCTCCCATGTATAGAATCCATGTACCAAGCCCACTGTCAAGGAAAGGCTGCCAGCATTCTCAGATCCATCCCACCCTGGCAATGCTTTTCTACAACCTCTACCATCGGGACACACCACACACACACACGCCGGTTTTGTAACAGTTTCAACCCTACTGTTGCTAGAATACTGAATGGACTCACAAACTCTTAACATTCGCCTGTACCTGTGTTTTTGTTTTTACTGCTGTTTACCTATTATTTACTCATCTATGCTACTTAACTATGTGATTTGCCTGTATTTTTCACAAGACAAAGCTTTTCACTGTGTCTCGGTACACGTGACAATAAATTCAATTCAAATTCAGTTCATTGCCACTGTAGAATATTTCACCAAGAAAGACATCAGTGTCCCCAAAACACACTGTCCAACAGTAACTCACTGTTGCAACTGAGTAACTCACTGAAACAGGATCACTGACTTGGGATCAGGAGCTGAGTCACATGCTTGATTGGGATGAAGAATTAATTGGGAGTAATTAAGGGTAGTTGATCATTAGATAACGTAACACATACACAAAACTGGGACTGTTCAGTTTATTAAAATGCTTGGAATTTCATTTAATCTCAGCTATTTTTGTAGTTCCTCAAATTGAGGATGTAATGAAATAACAGTATAGCCCGGATGAGAAGGAGTGGGTTGAGGGATAATCCCATCCAGTAGAGAAATCCTCTCTTCATAATGGCAGTAAAGCAGCTGAATTGTTCCTTCTCTTACAATCCTCAAAGACACCAGAGAATCACTGCCAGTGGGCATGTCGTTAAAGTGACATTTCAATAACATACCTAGTTAGGATGAAGAATGCAATCCTTTCAGTTGGTGCAATGCTATTCTCAATTTGTCAGTATATTAGCGGATAGGAATCCAGTGACTATTCACATTAGGAACCTGGGTGTGTTTGTGCTGAAAATTGATTGCTTTTATACATTGCAGTGCTGTTTCTCAACCTTGGATCCAGGTGGAATGTTTGTGAATCTCCACATCAGGCAAACCTACGGGTATTTCCTCTTGCATGAGGCCAGCTTAAACCAAGTGTGGGCCATTGCATCCCAGTCCTCAGTGGCTCTGAACCTACTCATCCCAAAAATAGGTGTTGGATTTAGCATGGTCAGAATAAAGTTGGAAATGGAGAACAGAAACCATACAGGCAAATGGCACTGGACAACAAAGTCAAGACAGTTTCATTCTGCATTCAGTTGATTTAGGACTGATCCAGAAATGCTTAGTCACCTTGAATTTGCAATGTGTTCAATTTTCCATTGTTAATATCTCAAACATTCATCAAAAGAATTTTAAAAATACTTTTCTCTTAGCATTTTAGACCTGTTAGCTTGCACATATCTTCAGAACTCTACACCTCCAAAGTGGGAGAGGCAAGGAGAACTTTATACAGAGTGTACTAGGAAGGACTCAATAAGTGAGTCATAATGTGTTGCAGCATTTATTCTGTAAATTAGCAGCAAGTCACTACTCAGCAGCCCTGCGGTTTAGTTATTATGTTTGTGTTATGTACAACCTGCCCCACCTTTAACAAAGTTAGGTGGAGAGCTTGGAATCTATTGTCAAAGAAACAAATCACAAATACCAGAACACTTTACAAATCTGGAAACAGGCCAGAGTTTGGATGAGGATATATTTTAAAATGTCACAATTTTTGCTCAAATTCAGTCATTGATGAGAAGTGAAGTGGAGGCCCAGACTGTTCAGAGAACCCAGAGCATGTTTAAAGTAGTGCAACAATCTCCAAACTGCCTGGCCAATACTTAACCCTCAAACAATATCCCAAAATGGATAAAACTGTTTAAGATTTTATTTGCTGTTTGAGGTCATACCTAAATGCAAATTGGCTATACCTTTTTTGGCATTACAGTAGTGAGGACATTTCACTGCCAAGGCAAGGAGGAAATGGGTGATCAGGGGGAGTTAGCGACCAAGGAGCTTGGGTGATTGGAGATGTGAGCAGTTGGGGAGAGTGGGTGATCAGGGGGAATGCAAGTGTCACGGGAAGTGGAGTGTGCGGGGAAGTGGGCAATCAGGGGTAGTGGGCGATCAGGGGGAGTGGGCGATCGGGGAAAGTGGGCGATCAGGGTCAATTAATAAGTGGTCAGTGGGGAGTTGGTGATTGGGTGTAGTGGGCGATCGGTGGGGAGTGAGCTATCAGGGAGAGTGGGTAATTGGGAGCGTGCGTCAGTGGGGGGGTGATGATCAGTGGGGAGTGGGCAACTGGGAGGAGTGGGCAATTGGGGAGAGGGAAATCTTTGGGGGGTGTGGGTGATCTATGGGGAGAATGGGTGATCAGTGGGTGTGGGTAATTTGGGGGGAGTAAGCACTTGGGGTGTGGCCAATCGGAGGGAGAGGGCAGTTGGAATTTTTTGATTATGGGAAAGTAATTGTATTGTTCATCTGCAGAAACAAGAACAGTGAATAGCCTCCCCATCAACCACACCCTCACCCACATACTCCCCCACCATGGCCCCTCCATAGTAACACACATAACCACACACACACATAATCATACATACACACATGCACACCTTTGATCTTTAAGAAAGCGCAGAGACTGGAGAAGTGGTAACAGGAGCTGGTTTCCCATTACACGTGCTCTCTTTTGTCCATTTTCCACCTGATTCAGCACAGTCACAACTTACTGCCCAACTCCAACTGATTAACATAAAACATTTTTGGGACCATGTCAGTGATTGGAATCAGGCCAGCCAGATGGACCTCTTAGCATATGAATTCTCTCATTGGGGATGTTAATCTCATCCAATCAGGGAGTCCTGGTTGAAAGAAATAAACAGGAGTAGCTGGCGAACCGGCAGGAATTAGAGGCCAAAGTCTCGGCTTGCCTCGGCCACTGGATAGGACTGTTCTGAGTATTGTCTTACAGGAGTCGAGTGACGGTCATAAACCAACTGGTGGCTGCCATGCTGTGGTACCAGCTGGTCCCTTTGGTCCCTCCTCCTGGTTTTGTCACTGACATCCAGAGAACGTTGGTCAACTTCTTCTGGGACAAAATGATGCACTGGGTCGCTGCGCAGGTCCTGAGTCTCCCTATTGAGGAGGGCAGTCAGTCGCTGGTGTGAGTTCGCAGCCAGGCCGCGACGTTCTGCCTTCAGATCTTGCTGCAATACCTTTACATTGAGCCTCCTCCTAGGTAGTGTGCCCTGGCAACGTATTTTTTCCGACAGGTGTGCAACCTCAACTACAACACGCAGCTCCAGTTTGTCGACCATGACGGTTTGGAGGTCGGCCTCAGGACGTTGCCTGTCTTTTACCAGGACCTGATCACTGTCTGGAACATGGTCAAATCACGTCGCGCTGGCCCTCCGGCAGGAGTAGCAGCTGTCGTCAGGGAGCCGTTGCTCAGGAATCCGCACCTCCGTACTCGCGGGTTCGAGTGGCTGTCAGAGGGGAGGGCCGTGGTGGCAAGGGTGACCAGGGTTGGGGACGTGCTGGGTTGGACGCAGGACACAGCAAGCAGGGCAGCGGTAGACATCCGGTACGTGGCCACCACCATCCGACGCCTTAAAACGGCGGTGCTCGGACCCGACGTAGTGCCCCAGTTGGAGGATGCTTGGGTGTGCGGTGGGATCCCGTCCGCACTTACACCAGCCTGGATGGAATTTCACATTGGCCCCAGGGTACCGTACTTTCCGCGGGAGCGTGTGCCCCACAACCTGAGCCGCCTCCGGAATTTTTATTTTGTTCCCTTCCAGGGGGTAAAAAGGAGGGTCCCATATAGACTGCTGCTGCACACCGTCCACCTCTTCTCCCTCATCCACCGTCCGGACATGCCTTGACGTGCCCATTTGCCACCGGGCGGTGGGGATCCTCAGTGGAGGGCTCTCTACGCGGGAGTCCTCCCCCTTTCTCGGGGATCTGGGGTGGAGGGTGCTGCACGCAGCAGTCCCCTGCAACCGCAGATTGCGGTGGTTCACAGACTCCCAGCCCAACTGCTTGTTCTGTGGCGCTGTGGAGTCCGTGGACCACCTGTATATTGGGTGTGGGCATTTGCACTCTCCTTTTGATTTTCTAGTTGCACATCAGTCCCAAGTTCCTGATCTTTGGGCACCCCATGCAGAAGGGGAGGGTAGGTCAGAGGATCTCCTTGTGGGTCTGCTCCTGAGCCTGGCCAACAGGTCCAGGCAGCAGGCCATGGAATGGGTCATTATGGCCGATTGCCTGCTCCTCTTCCGCGGCTACGTCAGAGCCCAGGTGTCCCTGGAGAAGGAGCACGCAGTATCTACCAACTTCCTCGAGTTGTTCAAGAAGAGGTGGGCACTGCAGGGCAGTGGAGTGCTTTGTTTCCCTTTCCAACTCTATTTTGATTGAATCCCTACCCTTCCCTTCACTTTTTTGATCACGCAGCATTGCCCTTTGATGAGAAGGGCATTGCTTGTCATTGGCCACTTGGGTGTTTTCTTTCTACCTGGTGGTGGAAATTAAATAAAGATTTGTACACCTGTTGTCTTTCACTGTGTCTCACACAACATGGGTGTTGGGGAAAATATAAGCAATACCACACTTAGGCAGTAGTGTGGGAGGGGAAAGAGAAGAAAATAGAGAAGAACAAAAAAAACAAAAATAGAAAAAAAAAGAAAAAGAAAAAATATATGTAAACAAGAGTGTCAGGGGTTCTGTTCACTCTGGGTGCTGGCTCTGTGCTGGCTGGATCAGCGTTGTGTATTATGCACATGTAAATAAAGGGTGACTTGATTATGGGATACTGGCTTTCGTGGTGTGGATTAAGATTATCAGAAAGTCAAATCAGTTCAAGCCTGTGAAAGAACAACATGTTGTCTGTAACCTATACATTTGTGATTCATGACTTTTAGCTTTTGTTCAGCAAAAACATCCCAGGAGAAACAGAAAATGTTGAGATAATTGAATAGTCAATTAGTTATTCACTCTATGGCATGAATGTTCCTTAACTGGGACTTGAGGTTAACATCATTAATTGCTGAGAAAACTACATGTTGAAATCTTACCTCATTGAAGACAGCTTCATATTCACATTTCACTTTCCTAGTCAAGTGTGTATAACCTGAGAACAGATGAAGAAACATATTGTTAATTTTTATGTCAGTCATGACAGGTTTTTAAAGCCAAATGATTTAATAAATTCTAAGAACTGAATGTCTATTCTATCCAGTTGAATTGTGAGGACAGTTCAATGAGAAATTGTCAATGTCCATCTTGCCCACTTTCTATCATCCTGATAACCATATTACAATATTGGACTTACTAACTCATCACAATTTCTATCTCTATTTTGGCATACAAGAGAGGGAAGAGTAATGGTTGGGAAAACAGACAAGAAAATAGAATTAATGTTGAAATCTAGTCAGCCATTGGCATGAGCAAAATAAACTTGCAGGGTTATTGGGTTAGAGCAAGGTATTCGGATTGCTCTGCAGCATGGTCTTGATGGGCTGAATGTTGGCCATCTATGCTGTAATAACTCTGCAAATCTGTAAATTTGTTGCAGTCCAATCAGACTGCTGTCTATCTATGTATTATCTTATTTACAAGTCTGATTTTATTTATTATTTTTGTCAATAACTCAATGTTCTAAAGCTCCTTAAGCAATTACACTGTTAGGACTCATCTTTTCCTGTTTAATGATGAACTTCAAGAAGATGTGGACAGGTTGGTGAAATGGATGGAAAAGTGTGAGATGAATTTAATACAGAGAGGTGTGAGTGATTTGTTTTTGTAGGAAGGATACGGGGAGAAAATATAAAGGTACAATACTACAGTGGCACACAAGCAGAGTCACCTCATGAAGATTGTAGGATGAGTTGAATGAAGCAGTTAATAAAGCATTCAGCTTTATAAGTAAGAATACAGAGTGCAGAAGCAAGGAAATTATAGTGAAAATTTTATAAACACTAGTCAGAATCAAATGGAATACTTTGTACCAATGAGCTGAATGACCTCCGTCTGTACCATGACAAATCTATATAAATTCCAGAATCAACATCTTTGTTTGGAAGTGTTACAAATACAAGGTATTACAATATTATTTTGTTATAATATTTCTAATTTAGGGTAAAATAAAGAGGGTCATATGACCTGATTTGTGTTGTGCCAACAATGAACCAGCAAACTTGGTTGTTAAAGATTTTAAAAAGGCCCAAGTTGTTTCATTGGGAAGAAGGTGCAAGATGGTCATGCCTGTAAACAATGATTAAAGCATTATGTTGACTATTGGTCTCCAAAATATTAAAAATATTAGGAAAGTTGTGTTTTATAAATGCATAAGCATACATTTATACTTTAAACTGTCTACTTAGTTCCAATATTTACTGAAGTTAGAAGTTTAAAGAATAACTAAATTACATTTCTACCTGAATACAAGGATTATTTGACTCATGTCACCATGCACATTAACTTTGAGAAGTAGGGGGGGTGAAGTCCATGGAAGACACTGTTGAACTGATGTTCAGTTTGTCAGTTTGTGACAGGAATAGAGACAGAGGAGAGAAAGAGCAGAGCGATAGAGACAGCAAAACCTTTTGGTTGATCATCTGCGAATCTGGATGGAAGCTCATGCTCATAAAAAAGAAATTGGGTTCACAGGATTTAAACAAGACCGGAACATTCGCCTAGCTTTGGTTAAATGGAGGAATCTGAGTGCACAAACTAAATTAATCATGACGAATTCAAACATTGTTGCTGAAATGTGAATGCAATTTAATATAGCAAAGGAATGGTTATGAAGTCAATCATCTCAGCTGCAGGACATCTCTGCACCTTTCAGCTGCCTCATCAATGATCTTTCCTCCATCATAAGGTCAGAAGTGGGGATGTTCACTGATATCCAATTACACAATGTCCAGCACCATTCATAACTCCTCAGATACTGAAAATGTCTAAAATGCAGCAAGGTCTAGACAATATCCAGCCATAACCTGACAAATGGTAAATAAAATTTGCACCACACAAGTGCATGCAAAGATCATTTCCAACAAAAGAGAATCTAACCATCAGCCCTTGACAATCAATGGTGTGACCGTGACTAAATCTCCAACTATCAACAGCCTTGGGTTGCCATTGTTCACAAACTGAACTGGACCAGTCATATAAGGACTGTGAGTAACTCAACTCCTGATTTCCCAAAGCCTGCACACTATAAGACAGAAACCAGAGGTGTGATGGAATATTCCGCATTTGCTTGATGTGTGCAGCTCCAACAACACTCTAAAAGCTGGACACCATTCAGAACAAAGCAGCTGACTTGTTTGTGGATGTGGGTCTAGGTTAGAGTGGTGCTGGAAAAGCACAGGTCAGGCAACATCTAAGGAGCAGAAAAATCGATGTTTTGGGCAAAAGCCCTTCACCAGGCTTTTGCCCAAAGCTTTGATTTTCCTGCTCCTCAGATGCTGCCTGACCTGCTGTACTTTTCCAGCACCACTCTAATCTAGACTCTGATTTCCAGCATCTGCAGTCCTCACTTTTGCCTGTTTGTGGATGTGGCGCTACTCAGCTCCTGAACCCCTAACAGTCAGTATCAGTAGTGTGTACAATCTACAAGACGTACTGCAGAAATGCACCAAGGTATCTTAGACAGCATCTTCCAAATCCATTACCACTACTAACTAGAAGGACAAGGGTAGCAAGCATATGTGAACATTAGATTACTTACAGTGTGGAAACAGGCCCTTCGGCCCAACAAGTCCACACCGACCTACCAAAGCACAACTCACCCATACATTTACCCCTTTACCTAACACTACAGGCAATTTAGCATGGCCAATTCACCTAAGCTGCATATCTTTGGACTATGGGAGGAAACCTGAGCACCCGGAGAAAACCCACGCAGACACGGGGAGAATGTGTAAACTCCACACAGTCAGTTGCCTGAGTCGGGAATTGAACCCGGGTCTCTGGCACTGTGAGGCAGCAGTGCTAACCACTGTGCCACCGTGCCACCCACAACACCTGAAAGTTCCCCTTCAAGTCACTCACCTTCCTGACATGGAAATAGATCACTGTTCCTTCACTGTCATTGAGTCAAAATCTAGGATTCCCCTCCCTAATGGCATTGTGGGTCAATCCACAGTAGGTGGACTGCAGCAGTTTAAGGAGGCAGCTCACCACCACCTTCTCAAGGGCAACTAGGAATGGGCAATAAATGCTGGGCCCAGTCAGTGATGCCCAGATCCCATGAGTGATTTTTTTTAAAGGCAGAGAAAAGTTGGATACATCCAAACACATAAATTAGGAACAGGAGTGGACCATTCAGCTTCTCTAGCGCGTTCCTCCATTCAATACGATCACAACTGATCTGATTGCAACCTTGAAGGTGCATTCTTTTCAACCATTTCTTTTGAATTGTCCAGGTGAATATAAATGAAAAACGTAAAGCAATACTCAAATAAAGCTGATTTTGGATTTTGTTAATTAGATGTGCTGAATATTTAGAATAGTCTTTTGTATTAAGATACCCAAAATAAAGACATTAGGATCGCTCAAGATGCAGCTTAATTCTGAAAGAGGGATTTCATTATTTAGTACTAACATGGCAGCCTTTGATGAATTAATGACCAATTTTCTTTATTATTTTCTCTGGTCCTCCTGTCTGGTTTCTTGTCTTCTGAAGTGAAAATTAAGAGACAAGGGCAGTAGGAGAGATTGTAGCAACTATGGGATAAATATTAGGAGAATAATCATTAATAATGAATAATGGTTCAATTGATGACATTTTGCTGGAGTATTTGTAATGGAGTGTTACATTAAATCAATACTTTTTCTATAGATGATTCCAGGCCTTTTGTGCATGTTCAGTTTCTCTTCTTTTTATTTCAGATTATCAGTATCTGCAGCATTTTGATTTTGATCTGCCTTTCTATCCATGTACCAAGGTAGTGAATTAATCACATAAGTTCTTTTTAAATTTCGTGGACTGTGGGTGACACAAAGCCAGCATTTGTTGCCTATCCCTAATTGCCCTGGAGAGAGAACGGCGATGGTGATACACCCTCTTACTGCAGTCCTTGGGATGCAGGTAAACACACAATACTATTGGGGAGGGAGAACTAAAATTTGGACTTAGTGAGGGAAGATGGTGAACATATTTTAATTCTGGATGGTGTGTCATGGTATTCCAGCTATGCATGTGAAGTAACTCCTGAGTGTAGGGAAGGAAAAGTCCCCCCACAGGGAGTCTCACCCCTGGCTCCACAACATGACAGTACAGGAAGGTAAATTCGCCATAGGGGTAAAAACAATGACTGCAGATGCTGGAAACCAGATTCTGGATTAGTGGTGCTGGAAGAGCACAGCAGTTCAGGCAGCATCCAAGGAGCTTCGAAATCGACATTTCGGGCAAAAGCCCTTCATCAGGAAGAGCTTTTGCCCGAAACGTCGATTTCGAAGCTTCTTGGATACTGCCTGAACTGCTGTGGTCTTCCAGCACCACTAATCCAAAATTCGCCATCGGGCTGCTTCAGAGAGACGACTAGTGGTGGTTTAACCTGAGCGTAAACGCCGAGGGAAGACAGACCATCCAGCGGAGCTAACTGACACCCTACTGCAATACTGTCCACAATCGGATACTTTTTCCTAAACTTTCTGGTGACGCTGAGACTTTTCCCGGTTTCCAGGCTTTCCCATCGCAAACAGCTGGGAGTCTCCCTTGGGGAAGAAGCTTTCAGCGCGGCTCCTTACCTCGGAATGTGATATGAACCTGGCGGTCATACTTCCCACTCAGGTTAGAAACCTTCTTCAGAAACAGAGTGAGAGACATGGGGAGCTTTCAAATCACGCTGCTGCAATTGTGAACGTTGTTATTTCCCTTTCTGAAAGTGCAAACATGGTCTCATCTTGGTGAAATGAAACTGCTGGCTGGGGTGAATCGTGAGGCAGACTCTTAACTGCTGAAAGCTGCCGGGTTTCGAGCCTCCTCTCTGCGTAAAACAAGTTGCTCAATCAGATTCCTGGTTTATCTGTCAAAACACCCACACCCAATCCAAAAACTTCACAATTAAAACTCTGATGTTTCCGCCCTCCAGCCGCACATGGAGAAATATCAACAAAATGAATGATTAAATGGTTAGGTAACTTTCTTTATATGCAAAACAAACACAAATAATTTTCAATTTTCACATCTTTACACGTCAGCTTTGTGTTCAAACTCCTGGAACCTCTACATGTATTTTGGTCTTTTCTGACTTTGAGCTTTATTTCCTTATTCCAAATGTATCGCGAATATGGCCAACCCCATCACTGCAAGCACTTCTTTGTCCTGAATGCCAACTCTGACTCACCAAACTGTAATTAAACTTAGTAAAGAATGGTTATCATGTTTCACACATACTTATGACAGAAATAACAAAGAAATGTCAAGGTGAAGTATTCCTTTACCTTCCTTTCTTCTGTTAATAACCGCGTTTTACTAAAAGAAGGTAATGACAAGATGGGATGTGCTGTAAATTCGCTGTCCTAGATGCATTAGGTGATGTTCTAATTTTTCACAATTACTTTGGCTCTTTCACTACTACAGGGAGATCAAAACCTAAACTGGCTTATAACACTGCAAAAGGCCCATGAGGGGAGGTGACAGCCTGAATGGTATTATCACTGACTACTAATCCAGAGACTCAGGTAATGTCTTGGGTTTGAATCTCACCAGAATTTGAATTCAGTAATAATCTGGAGTCTAATGATAACCATGAAACCATTGACGATTGTCGGGGGAAATCCATCTGGTTCACCAATGCCCTTTAGAGAAGAAAATCTGCCATCCTTACTTGGTCTGGCCTACATGTGACTCTTGACCCACAGCAATGTGGATTGACTGCCTGTAGGTCAATTAGGGTGAGCAATATATTTGGCCTAGCCAACAATGCTCACATCCTGTGAATGAACTAAAAAAATTGCTGCATTTTCCGCCCTTTGACAATGGGACGACGCCATCAAAAGCTCCCATGTGATGTAACCTAATAACTTTGATCGGATATCATTAGTTAATAAAAACAAGAGTGAATAGAATTGTTTTATTTATTTAGGAAATGTGGGTGTCACTAGCTTGACCAGCATTTGTTGCCCATCCTAATTGCCTTTGGTGAGCTGCCTTCTTCTGCAGCAGTCCTTGGCATGTAGGTAGACTACAATACTGTGACAGAGCGCCAGGATTTTCACTCAGCAACACTGAAGGTCTGATGATATACTTGCAAGACAAAATGGTGAGCGGCTTGGAGGAGAACTTGCACGTGATGAACGTATGTGCTGCTCTTGTTCTTCTAGATGGAAGTGATCGTGGACCTGGAAGGTGCTAAGGGGCTTTGGTGAATTTCTGCTGTGTAATTTAGATATAGTACACACTGCCGCTACTGACCATCAGTGGTGGAGGCAGTGAATGTTTGTGGATGCGGTCCCAATCAAGCAGGCTGCTTTGTCCTGGATGGTGTCAGGTTCATTAGTGTTGTTGGAGCTGCACTCAACTAGGCAAATGGGAACTGTGCCATCACACTCCTGATTTCCACCTTGTAGATGACTTGGGATGACAAGAGGTGAGTTACTTGCTGCTGGATTCCTTGCCTCTGAATTGGTCTTGTAGACACACTTTTTACAAGGGTAGTCCAGTTTGTTTTCTGGTCAACAGTAACCAGAATACTGATAGTGGAGAATTCGGTAACGGTATTGAATGTTGAGAGGACATGGTTAGATTCCCTCTTGTTGGAGATGGCCATTGCCTGGTACGTGTAGTGTAATTGTTACTTGTCAATTGTCAGCTCTTGTCCAGGTCTTGTTATATTTGGACATGGACAGCTTCAGTACCTGAGGAGTCACAAATGGTGCTAAACATTGTACAATCATCAGCATATATCTCCAGTTCTAACCTTAAGGTAGAGAGAAGGTCATTGATAAAGCAGATATAGATGGTTGAACCTAGAGCATTAGTGGCTGGGGATAATGGGGAATTCAAGGAAATTATAATTAGTAAAAAGATTGTCCTGGAGAATTTAATGGGGTTGGAAGTTGATAAATCCTCAGGATCTGACGATCTTCATCTCAGTGTGTTGTAGGAAATAAGTGTTGGCATAGTTGATGCTTTGATTATTATCTTTCAAAATTCTACATATTCATAAATAATTCCTGTGGATTTCAAGATAACAAATGTCAATCCGCTATTTAAAGAGTGAGAGAGTGAGTGAGACTTTTTAGCATTACTTTGGTAGTTGGGAACATGTGGGAATACTGTATATTATAATGAGATAAATAGACACCTGGTTGATAATGATCTAAGTGGTCATAGCATGAATTTGTAAATGTGAAACTATGTTAAACAAACTTGTTGGACACATTATGACCAAAATCGATATAGAAGAATCAATGAATATAGGATATTTGGATTTTCAAAAGACATTTATAAGTTTCATACAGGTGGTTGCTTGTAATGATTAAAGTTTTTGTTGCAAACGTTTCGTCCCCTGGCTAGGCGACATCATCAGTGCTTGGGAGCCTCCTGCGAAGCGCTTCTTTGATGTTTCCTCCGGTGTTTATAGTGGTCTGTCCCTGCCGGTTTCGCTTGTCAGTTTCAGCTGCCCGCTGTAGTGGTTGGTATATTGGGTCCAGGTCGATGTGTTTGTTGATGGAGTTTGTGGATGAATGCCATGCCTCTAGGAATTCCCTGGCTGTTCTCTGTCTGGCTTGCCCTATGATAGTAGTGTTGTCCCAGTCGAATTCATGTTGCTTGTTGTCTGCGTGTGTGGCTACTAAGGATAGCTGGTCGTGTCGTTTCGTGGCTAGTTGATGTTCATGTATGCGGATTGTTAGCTGTCTTCCTGTTTGTCCTATATAGTGTTTTGTGCAGTCCTTGCATGGTATTTTGTACACTACGTTAGTTTTGCTCATGTTGGGTATCGGGTCCTTCGTTCTGGTGAGTTGTTGTCTGAGCGTGGCTGTTGGTTTGTGTGCCGTTATGAGTCCTAGGGGTCGCAGTAGTCTGGCTGTCAGTTCCGAGATGCTCCTAATGTATGGCCGTTATGAGTCCTAGGGGTCGCAGTAGTCTGGCTGTCAGTTCCGAGATGCTCCTGATGTATGACAGCCAGACTACTGCGGCCTACAAATCTTCGCACAAACTGTAATGATTAAAGTACATGGGATAGGAGGTAATGTACTGTCATGTATTAATGATTGGCTAACAGACAGAAAGCAATTGTCAATGGTTTCACGGTCATCATTAGACTCCAGATTACTACTGAATTCCAGATTATTACTGAATTCAAATTCCACCATCTGCTATGGCAGGATTCAAATCCAGGGTCTCCAGAACATTACCTGGATCTCTGCATTAATAGTCTAGCAATAAAGAGTAGGAATGAAAGAATTGGCAGGCTGTGACTAGTGGGTTGCCACAAGGATCAGTACTTGGGCCTCATCTGCCCACAATATATATCAACATTTTGGAGGTGAGGATCAAATGTAATATTTCAAAATTTGCAGATTATTCAACAAAAAGTGGGAATGTTTGTTATGACAGAGATGTAAAGCAGCTTCATGAGGATTTGGACAGATTTAGTGAATGGGTAAGAACATGGAAGAAGGAATATAAAGTGGAAAAATATGAGGTTATCCACTTTGGTTGGAGAAACAGGTATGTGGGGTTTTCTTAAATATTAAGAGATTGGAATGACTAGATGACAAAGATATCTAGGTATCCTGTTGATAAGTCAATGAAGGCTAATGTGTAGGTTCAGCAAGCTATTAGGAAAGCTAATTGAATACACTACATTGGACAAACAGGCAGAAAACTAGCCACCAGGATACATGAACATCAACTAGCCACTACATACAGATAAGGAAGGACACCACTTCGACTAGGACAACACATTCATTCTAGGACAAGCCAAAACGTGTGGTGCTGGAAAAGCATAGCTGGTCAGACAGCATCTGAGAAGCAGGAGAGTCGATGTTTTGAGCATAAGCTCTTCATCAGGAATTCTTTGAAACATTGACTCTCCTGCTCCTCAGATGCTGCCTGACCAACTGTACTTTTCCAGCACCACAAGTTTTGATTCTGATCTCTAACATCTACAATCCTCTCATTCTCCTACTGTCTTTTGTCACCCCATCCCCGTAATCATGCCCACCACTGGTAATCAAAAATCTATCAATCTCTACCTTAAGCATGCACGAGAATTCCTAGAAGCATGGCATTCCAACTGGAACTCTATCAACAAACATATCGAGTTTGACCCTATCTACCACCCCTGAGAAAAAGAAGAGAAAATGATATCACCAACCCAAAGAAACCCAAACATATTAATAGAAAGCAGGAATCATCAGCAGTGCTTCACCTGGAGGCCCACTGAAGATGCTACCTAGTAGGGTGACAAAACGTCTGGAAATGAACCTTCCAGCTCAGCGAGCAAACCTACATCCAGAACCTCAACCTGAGCTACAAATCTTCTCAAAACTTGCATAAGAATCTTAGTTAGACCACACCTGGAGCTTTGTGCAGTTTTGGGCTCCTGATCTCAGGAAAGATATTATTGCAGAGACAAAAATTCTGAGGGCCTACATGGTTCTGTGATTCATTTCTGAGATGATGGGGCTGAGGAGAGATTGGGTAAATGGGGAGGCAATGGGCTGGACTCTTAATCCAGAGACCAGGAAAGGCTCTGGGTACCAGGGTTTGAATCCCGCCACAGCAGATGGTGGAATTTGAATTACATTTTTAAAAATCTGGAATTGAGTCCAACGTTGATTGTTGGAAAAACACATCTGGTTCATTATTGTCCTTTAGGGAGGAAAACCACCATCCTTACCCAGTCTGGCCAACACGAGACTCCAGACCCACTGCAATGTGGTTGACTCTTAACTGCCCTACGGGTAATTAGGGTTGAGCAATAAATGCTGGGCTAGCCAGCGATGCCCTCAACCCATGAATGAATTAAAAAAAACTGGACCTGTTTCTCTTTAGTTTGAAAGAATGACAGGTGAATTCATTGAAACTTACAAAGTACTTAAAGGGATAGACAGGATAGATGCAAATAAGATGTTTCCGCTGGTTGGGAAGTCTAGAATCAGGCAACACAGTTTCAAAATAAGGGGATTGCCATTTAGGTCAGAGATGAGGACAGTTGTGAGGACTGTGGAGGCTCGGTATTCAAGAATGCTTAAGGTAGAGATTGATAGATTTTTGATTACCAGTGGTGGGCACGATTACGGGGACGGGGTGACAAAAGACAGTAGGAGAATGAGAGGATTGTAGATGTTAGAGATCAGAATCAAAACTTGTGGTGCTGGAAAAGTACAGTTGGTCAGGCAGCATCTGAGGAGCAGGAGAGTCAATGTTTCAAAGAATTCCTGATGAAGAGCTTATGCTCAAAACATCGACTCTCCTGCTTCTCAGATGCTGTCTGACCAGCTATGCTTTTCCAGCACCACACATTTTGACTTTGATCTCCAACATCTGCACTCCTCACTTTCTCCAAATAGATAAAGTAGTCAAGAAGGTAAAGCATAGTTTCATACATTGGCCAAGACCTAGAGTACAAAATCAAAGAAGGTACGGTGGAACTGTATAAATCTATTAATGTTTTGTGTACAGTTCTACTCAATTAAAGTAAGCTTGTGATCGCATTCACACTACAAATGTGTACAGAGGAGCTTTTTTATGATGTTTCGAGGATTGGCTGAGAGGCAAGATTGGATAAGCAGGGATTATTTTCATTAGAACAGAAAACCTGAGAGATTTAATTGAATTCCTCGAAACATCATAAATGGGACTAGTTCCGTTTAGGAAACCTGAAAGGCATGGACAAGTTGGGCTTAAGGGCCTATGTACTTCAATGTCTGTCTATGACTTTATCAATGTACTTCCTAGATATCTCGAGGGCTGAAGTGTAAGGATGCAGAAGGTATGCTGCAGCTACGTAAAATCCTGGTTGGATCTCTCGAACTGCTTTGCGTAGATCTGAGCAATACAACTTAGGAAGGATATACAGGCCTCAGATGGAATACAATATAGGTTTACAAGAATGATATCTGAACTTCAGGGATTAAGTTATGAAAACAGATTACATAAATTAGGCCTGTTTTCTTGGAATTTAGAAGGTTAAGGTCTGATCAAAGTCTTCAAGGTAATCACAGGAAAAAACCTGGTAGGTAAAGATAAACCATTTCCACTGATTGGAGACTCCAGAACTATGGAACATGGCCTGAGAATTGAGGCCAGACCATTCAAGAGAAATGTCAGAAATGATGGTAGACGTTTGGAAATGTCTTCTATAAACATCAGTGGATGCAGGATCAGTTTCAGTTATGTTTACTTTAGCGATGGAAAGGGATAGGTATACAGCACAGGGCAAGACTTATAGCTTGGGGAAAAGCAATTATGATGAATTAGGCAAGATTTAGGATGCATAGGATGGGGAAGGAAATTGCAGGGGCTGGGCACAATTGAAATGTGGAACTTATTCAAGGAACAGCTACTGCGTGTCCTTGGTAAGTATATTTATATGTAGGGCAGGGAGACAGAGGTAAAGCAAGGGAGCCATGGTTTACTACAAAGGTTGAATGTTTTGACAAGAGGAAGAAGACGACTTATGTTAGATTGAGAGGTAAAGGCTCAGTTAGGGTGCTTGAGAGTTACAATTTAGCCAGGCAGGACCTAAAGATAGAGCTAAGAAGAGCCAGGAGGGGACATGAGAAATTGTTGGCAGAAAGGATCAAGGAAAACTCTCAAGCTTTCTTTAGGTAGATCAAGAATAAAAGAATGAGTAGAGTAAGATTAGGGCCAGTTAAGGACAGTAGTGAATTTGAATTGAATTGAATTTATAGTCACGTTTACCAAGGCACAGTGAAACGCTGAGTCTTGCGAGTAATACAGGCAGACTACATAGTTAAGTAGCATAGATAAGTAAATAATAGGTAAACAGCAGCAAAAACAAAAACACAGGTACAGGCAAATGTTAAGAGTTTGTGAGTCCATTCAGTATTCTAACAATAGTGGGGCAGAAACTGTTACGAAACTGGCTGATGCATATGTTCAGTCTTCTGTACCTTCTCCCCAATGGTAGAGGTTGTAGAAAAACAATGCCAGGGTAGGATGGATCTTTGAGAATGCTGGCGGCCTTTCTTTGACAGTGGGCCTGGTAGATGGATTCTATAGATGGGAAGTTGGCCTTTGTGATTGTCCGGGTCAAGTTTAGCACTCCCTGTAACCATCTCCGATCTTGAATGGTACAGTTGCCATACCAGGTAGTGATACATCCAGACAGACTGCTCTCGATGGTGCACCTATAAAAGTTGGCAAGGGTATTTGTCGTCATGCCAAATTTCCTAGCTGCCTGAGGAAGAAGACATGTTGGGCCTTTGTAACCAGTGCATCCACATCAAGAGTCCAAAAAAGCTTGTTGTGGATGACCACTCCCAGGAGCTTGACATTCTCCACTCGCTCCACCTCTGTGCTGTTAATGTGTAGAAGAGCATGAGTAACATCTCGCCGAAAGTCAATATTGAGTTGATTGGTTTTGCCGGTGTTAAGAGCTAGGTTGTTCGCAGTCCACCATTTTTCCAGGTCTTCTACCTCCTGTCTGTAGTTTGTTTCGTCGCCATCTGAGATTCAGTTGACTATGGTGGTGTTGTCAGTGAACTTGTAAATGATATTCGTGTGGTATTTGTCGACACAGTCATGGCTATACAGTGGGTACAGTAGGGGGCTGAGTACACACCCCTGGGGGGCTCCAGTGTTGAGTGTTAGTGAGGATGAAATATTGTCCCCAATCTTCACTGATTGTGGCCTGTGGGTCAGGAAACTGAGGATCCAGTTGCAGAGACTGGGGCTTAATCCCGAGATCACTAAGTTTAGTAACCAGTCTCGAGTGGATGATAGTGTCAAAGGCTGAACTGTAGTCAATGAGTAGGATCCTTACGTAGCTATTCTTGGTGCCAAGGTGTTCTAGTGAGGAGTGAAGAGCAAGTGATATGGCATCTGACGTGGATCTGTTGGTCTGATCGGCAAATTGGAGTGGGTCAAGAATAGTGGGGAGGCTGGAGTTGATTAATGCCATGACCAGCCTTTCAAAGCACTTCATGACCACTGAAGTTAGAGCCATTGGTTGGTAGTCATTGAGACATGCTTTATGAGCCTTCTAAGTGGGAAATTATGTGTAGAGTCCGAGGAGATAGGAAACGCGCTAAATGAATATTTTTCATCAGTATTCACACTAGAAAAAGACAATGTTGTCAAGGCGAATACTGGGATAAAGGATACTAGACTAGATGGGATTGAGGTTCACAAGGAGAAGGTGTTAGCAATTCTGGAAAGTGTGAAAATAGGTAAGTCCCCTGGGCCAGATGGGATTTCTCTGGGAAGCCAGGGAGGAGACTGCAGAGCCTTTGGCCTTGATCATTATGTTGTCATTGTCTACAGGAGTAGTGCCAGAAGACTGGAGGATCGCAAATGTTATTCCCTTGTTCAAGAAGGGGCGTAGAGACAACCTTGGTAATTATACACCAGTGAGCTTTACTTTGGTTGTGGGTAAAGTGTTGGAAAAGATTATAAGAAATAGGATTTATAATCATCCAGAAAGGAATAAGTTGATTAGGGATAGTCAACACATAGTTTTGTGAAGGGTAGGTCGTGCCTCACAAACTTTATTAAGTTCTTTGAGAAGGTGACCAAACAGGTGGATAAGGGTAAAGCAGTTGGATTTCAGTAAGGCTTTTGATATGGTTCCCCACGGTAGGCTATTGCACAAAATATGGAGGCATGCGATTGAGAGTAATTTAGCGGTTTGCATCAGAAACTGGCTAGCTGAAAGAAGATAGAGGGTGGTGGTTAATGGGAAATGTTCATCCTGGAGTTCAGTTACGTGTGGTGTAGAACATAGAACATAGAACATAGAACAATACAGCACAGAACAGGCCCTTCGGCCCACGATGTTGTGCCGAACTTCTAACCTAGATTAAGTACCCATCCGTGTACCTATCCAAATGCCGCTTAAAGGTCGCCAATGATTCCGACTCTACCACTCCCACGGGCAGCGCATTCCATGCCCCCACCACTCTCTGGGTAAAGAACCCACCCCTGACATCTCCCCTATACCTTCCACCCTTCACCTTAAATTTATGTCCCCTTGTAACACTCTGTTGTACCCGGGAAAAAGTTTCTGACTGTCTACTCTATCTATTCCTCTGATCATCTTATAAACCCCTATCAAGTCACCCCTCATCCTTCGCCGTTCCAACGAGAAAAGGCCGAGAACTCTCAACCTATCCTCGTACGACTTATTCTCCATTCCAGGCAACATCCTAGTAAATCGTCTCTGCACCCTCTCCAAAGCTTCCACATCGTTCCTA
>NC_057729.1:61358653-61379248 GCF_004010195.1 Chiloscyllium plagiosum | reverse complement strand
ACTGCACACAGTACTTCAACTGTGGCCTAACCAAAGTCCTGTACAGCTGCAACATCACTTCACGACTCTTGAATTCAATCCCTCTGCTAATGAACGATAATACTCCAGAGGCCTTCTTACAAACTCTATCCACCTGAGTGGCAACCTTCAAAGATCTATGTACATAGACCCCAAGATCCCTCTGTTCCTCGGCCTTACTAAGAACCCTACCGTTAACCCTGTATTCCGCATTCTTATTTGTTCTTCCAAAATGGTCAACCTCACACTTGGCAGGGTTGAACTCCATCTGCCACTCCTCAGCCCAGTTCTGCATCATATCTAAGTCCCTTTGCAGCCGACAACAGCCCTCCTCACTGTCCACTACTCCACCTATCTTCGTATCATCTGCAAATTTACTGACCCACCCCTCGGCTCCCTCATCCAAGTCATTAATAAAAATTACGAACAGCAGAGGACCCAGAACTGATCCCTGCGGAACTCGACTTGTAACTGGGCTCCAGGCTGAATATTTACCATCTACCACCACTCTCTGCCTTCGACTGGTTAGCCAGTTTTCTATCCAATTGGCCAAATTTCCCTCTATCCCATGCCTCCTGACTTTCCGCATAAGCCTACCATGGGGAACCTTATCAAATGCCTTACTAAAATCCATGTACACTACATCCACTGCTCTTCCCTCATCCACATGCTTGGTCACCTCCTCGAAGAATTCAATAAGACTTGTAAGGTAAGACCTACCCTTCACAAATCCGTGCTGGCTGTCCCTAATCAAGCAGTGTCTTTCCAGATACTCATAAATCCTATCCCTCAGTACCCTTTCCATTACTTTGCCTACCACAGAAGTAAGACTAACAGGCCTGTAATTCCCGGGGTTATCCCTATTCCCTTTTTTGAACTGGGGCACAACATTCGCTACTCTCCAGTCCCCTGGTACCACTCCCTTTGCCAGTGAAGACGAGAAGATCATTGCCAACGGTACTGCACTTTCCTCTCTTGCTTCCCACATAATCCTAGGATATATCCCGTCAGGCCCGGGGGACTTGTCTATCCTCAAGTTGTTCAAAATGTCCAACACATCTTCCTTCCTAACAGGTATCTCTTCTAGCTTACCAGTCCATTTCACACTCTCCTCTTCTACAATACGGTCCCTCTCGTTCGTAAATACTGAAGAGAAGTACTTGTTCAAGACCTCTCCTATCTCTTCCGACTCAATACACAGTCTCCCACTACTGTCCTTGATCGGACCTACCCTCGTTCTCGTCATTCTCAGGTTTCTCACATACGCATAAAATGCCTTGGGGTTATCCTTGATCCTATCCGCCAACGATTTTTCATGCCCTCTCTTAGCTCTCCTATTCCCTTTCTTCAGGTCCCTTCTGGCTATCCTGTATCCCTCCACTGCTCTGTCTGAATCCTGTTTCCTCACCTTATGTAAGCCTCCTTCTTCCTCTTTACCAGACATTCAAGCTCTCTCGTCAACCAAGGCTCCCTCACACGACCATTTCTTTCCTGCCTGATAGGTACATACATATCATGGACACGTCGTATCTGCTCTTTGAAAAAGTTCCACATTTTCACCACATCCTTCCCTGACAGCCTATGCTCCCCACGTATGCTCCTCAAATCCTGCCTTACAGCATCGTAATTTCCCTTCCCCCAATTATAAAATCTACCTTGTTGTGCGCACCTATCTCTCTCCATAACCAAGGTGAAAGTCACAGAATTGTGGTCACCATCACCAAAATGTTCACCCACTAACAAGCCCATCACTTGTCCCGGTTCATTATCGAGTACCAAATCCAATATGGCCTCCCCTCTGGTCGGGCAATCTACATACTGAGTTATAAAAGCTTCCTGTACACACTGCACAAACACCGCCCCATCCAATCTACTTGATCTAAAGAGCTTCCAATTAATATTTGGGAAGTTGAAATCGCCCATGAGTACTACCCTGTGGCTTCTGCACCTTTCCAAAATCTGTTTCCCCATCTGTTTCTCCACATCTCTGCTGCTATTGGGGGGCCTATAGTAAACACCCAACAAGGTGACTGCACCTTTCTTATTTCTGACTTCAGCCCATACTACCTCCAGAGGCAGATCCCCCTCAAACTTCCTTTCTGCAGCCGTTATACCATTTCTAATTAGCAATGCCGTCCTTTTTTCCCACCCTCCCTAATCTTACTGAAACATCTGTAACCAGGAACCTCCAACAACCATTCCTGTCCCTCTTCTATCCACGTTTCCGTGATGGCCACAGCATCGTAGTCCCAGGTACCGATCCACGCCTTACGTTCACCCACCTTATTTCTGATACTCCTTGCGTTGATGTATACGCACTTGAGCCTATCTCTGTGTCCGCTAGTAGTCCCTGTCAGTGCTACCTTCTGCACAGCTTCCCTACAGTCTTGGGCATCCTGACACACTGCTAGCTTACTTGCTGGACTACAAGTCCGGATCCCATCCCCCTGCCAAATTAGTTTAAACCCTCCCGAAGAGTGCTAGCAAACCTACCCCCCAGGATATTGGTGCCCTTCTGGTTCAGGTGCAACCCGTCCTGTTTGTACAGGTCCCACCTTCCCCAGAATGCAGTCCAATTGTCCAAATATCTGAAGCCCTCCCTCCTACACCAGCCTTGCAGCCACGTGTTCAACTGCACTCTCTCCCTATTCTTTGCCTCACTGTCACGTGGCACCGGCAACAACCCAGAGATGACGACTCTGTCTGTCCTAGTGTACCACAAGGATTTGTTTTGGGGCCACTGCTGTTTATCATTTTTATAAATGACCTGGATGAGGGCGTAGAAGGATGGGTTGGTAAATTTGCGAATGACACTAAGGTCAGTGAAGTTGTGGATAGTGCCAAACAATGCTGCAGGTTACAGAGGGACATAGATAAGCTGCAAAGCTGGGCTGATAGGTGGCAAATTGAGTTTAAAGCAGAGAAGTGTGAGGTGATTCACTTTGGAAGGAGCAACAGGAATGCAGAGTACTGGGCTAAATGTAAGATTCTTGGTAGTGTCAATGAGCAGAGAGATCTCGGTGTCTATATACATAGATCCCTGAAAGTTGCCACCCAGGTAATAGGGTTGTTAAAAAGGCATATGGTGTGTTAGCTTTTATTGGTAGAGGGATTGAGTTTCAGAGCCATGAGGTCATGTTACAGCTGTACAAAACACTAGTGCAGCCGCACTTGGAGTATTGCATACAGTTCTGGTCACCGCATTATTGGAAGGATGTAGAAGCTTTGGAAAGAGTTCAAAGGAGATTTACTAAGATGTTGCCTGGTGTGGATGGAAGGTCTTATGAGGAAAGGCTGAGGAAATTGAGGCTGTTTTCACTGGAAAGAACAAGGTTGAGAGGTGACGTATAACATAATTAGAGGGTTAGATAGGGTGGATAGTGAGAGCCTTTTTCCTTGGATGGCGATGGCCAGCGCAAGGAGACATAGCTTTAAATTGAGGGGTGATAGATATCAGACAGATGTCAGAAGTAGTTTCTTTACTCAGAGAGTAATAGAGGTGTGCAAAGTCCTGCCTGCAACAGTAGGGCATTTAAATGGTCATTGGATAAACATATGGGTGAAAATGGAATAGTGTAGATTGGTTCTACAGGTCGGTGCAACACCAAGGGCTAAAGGGCCTGTACTGCGCTGTAATATTCCATGTTTCTGTAGTTGTTAATTTTAAATCTGAGATAAATAAATTTTTGTTAAACAAAGGTATTAAGGGATATTGGTCAATAGTAGGTGTACGAAGTTGGGCCACAGATCAGCCTTGATCTCATTGAATGGTGGAACAGGTCTGAGGGGCAGAATGGCCCACTGCTTTTCCTATTAATGATTTAATCAAAAAGATAGATCAATTCAAGGATGTTATAGAATAGGGACAAATTATTTTTTTCTGGTGGGGGAACCAGAATAAAGAGTGGATTGGGGCAGTTAGCTGACTTTTAAAATGAAAGCTCAGCCATTCCAGGATGATGTCAGGAAGCACTTCTTCACACAGACTGGAATGAAAATCTTTCAATACTGAGACTGAATAACTTTTGTCAGGTCAAGGATACGAAACAAGGCGAGAAGGTGGAATCAGCTATGATCTGATTAAATGGCAGAACAGGCCTGAGGAGCTGACTGGTTTCATCCTGTTCCAAAGGCAAAACCTGGAGTAATGTGCAACAGGTAACCACAAAGTCAAACCCACCCTCTGCCTTGCCACAAGGAGAGTGAACAATTGGAATCCTAATATTCTTACACAAGCCACACAAACAATATATCATAACAGAGGTGGTGAGGAGGATGAAATCAGCACCAATTATCCTTTATTGCTATTTGCAACTACAATGGTGTTATAGCTGATATGGTGCTGCTAGATGGTGTTGAGCTACTGACTGCAAATTTAGTCTCACACTACTCCACCATTTGAACCATAAAATCTACTAGAAATCACACACACAGTGGCCGATGCCAAAACACTTGTTCCAGATAACAAAGCACAGAGATTAAAAAGTAAAATTCTCAAATCAATATCATTTCACTTCCAATTGTGCCCTCAGTCCTGTTGCACAAAACCAACTTGCATCTAATGCCCCCATCCTCCCATCAAATTATAACCCCACTTCTCCATCCATTTCCATCTCCATTCCTTCCTTTACAACTGATCCACACACCCAATACTGAAACAACAAAGATCTGCAGCTGAGTTGGATCCTCATTGGAACTTGCTCTGTTGTATTGGGAATAACTCGCTGAAGACACTTTGTTACGCACACATATTCAGACACATAGTCAGACATTATCTTGCAATTTTCTGCCCTCAAGTATTTATCCAATTCCTTTTTGATGTTTAATATTGCATTTACTGCAATTTCACAATGCAGAAATTGAGAAATTGTTCTGGGAACCATTGGTGAAATTCCACATTTGCTATAATCAGGGGTAATTTTAGGCAAGCTGCTTCAGTGGCTGACAGTTAACTCAGTGTGTGTGCAAATGGTTTTTATTTTTTCATGGGATGTGGTTGTCATTGGTAGGGCCAGCATTATTACCATCCCTAAATTGCTCTGGACAAGGTGTTAGTGAGTTTCCATCTTGAATTGCTGCAGTCCTTGGGGAAAAGAAATATCCACAGTGCTGTGAGGAAAGGCTTTGTTCCGGCAACAATAAAAGAACACAACATTGCTCCAAGTCAAGATGGTGTGTGACTCGGGGGGGTCTGGCACAAATTGAAGCAGAGATCACACCTACTGCTTTCCAGCATTGCTGAAGTCATTACGCAATTTTTTTTCTGGTTAGCTGCTAATTGCTGTAATATCATTTCCATATAACAAACATCTCAAGCCAATGAGCCTTCCCATTTTGTTCTTCCCCTATCCCACCCACCTTTTTTCTCCTTCTGTACTTGCACAAAACCTGTTACAACTCTAAGTTTTGCCAGTTCTGAAAGACCATTCATCTGAAACATAAGGATAAATTTTTGTGTCAGTTTTGGGGAGCTGTAAGGAGGGTTTCCTTTCATGAACCCTCGCAACTTGCCTGCATTTCTGCACTGTCATGTGCTCAGCAGCAGGGGAAGTGCCTGCACTGGGACCTGCTGACATTCATTCTGCCAATGCCATACTGAACCCCTGGTGCACACCATTTCAAATACTGCAGCCTGGTGTGAAGGCACCAACACGGTCAGTGCAGCATTTCCAATCTGGAAGAATGCACAGTAGTGCTGCCATAATGATCTTCTGCACTTCACAAAGGTAAATGTGACCATCTTCTCTCTGTTACTTCACATTCACTCTTTACGCTGCTACTACATCCACCTCCCACCAAGGTTAATGATCTAGGACTATTGCATTCAGCACTTTCTCTCAATGGTTTTCTCCCACCCCATTTACCTGACTTCCCCCACTCAATTACTAATCCTTCCAGTCCCCTGAATTGCATTTTCTGTCACCCAGGATACTTCTCAACATTTTCACACTTACTGACCTCTGACTGACCATTGTACCCATTCACTGGAACAAGAACTACTTTCTTATACTTTTAGATAGGGCCATTTGGTTGAAGCCTGTGCAGTGTATTTGACACATAAACTGCTGCCACATGCTGGAGGTGTGACATTGTTGCAGCACAATATCCCCCTTGAATGTTCAATGTTGGCAAACCTGACAAGCTGTGGGGTTTTCTGTCTGTGCTAAAAAAAAGGGTAGACATGCTGTTCGTATTCAAGCAAGTGCAAAGTGAATGAATATTGGAATGCAGGGTAAGAGATGCAGCTTATTCTAAAGCTTGTGATGGGTGCCTGTCCCTGCACACAAAGTGGTCTGGCAGCATCATTGCAAGGTAGGGTATTGGTGACCTCTGAAGTGTAGTATTGAAATGTTGAACTGTATTTTCTAAGTCCGAGAGGCGTCATGATGAGAGTTTGAGCCTTCTGTAGGTAGAGTTCAGGCGGTCACTGCTCATGGAGCATGCCCTAAGATTTCGGAGAATGCTGGCCAACGTGTTTATCCACAGAAGACACTGGTAATCTGCAGCCACCAGGTAAGCTCTTTGATTTTTAATTCGTAAATTAATGATCATTAGTTTCTTTCTGGCACCTGAGAAAATAGCAATCAACATATAAATGAGACAAAATGAGCTAAGAATTTGATACTAAGACATGCAAATATTCTCCCTGTTCTTCACTAGCAACATTCCAAGATGGCAGTGGACTAACAGGGCTATGTGCAGGCTCTTGCCTCGGGTCCATTCGCCTTCTGTCTTTCTTTTGCTTTTTACTACTGATCTTTATCTTTTTTTTCTTTCATTATTCTTTTCATTGGTAGGTTAGTCAGCAGCATTGACATGACAGTGAGAGTGGGCCATGCATGTCTCTCAGCAGTCAGAGAAAGTGGCAGCGGACGCAGCACTCCTGGTGATTGGAGGCAGCAACAGCAAACATGTCCTCATTTGGGGCCAACAGTGGCAGCAAATTTTCTCCAGCAATCAGAGCAGCAGCAGACAGCGCTTCAACACAATGGGGCCAGCAATATAACATTTCGGAGGAGGGCAGCCAGAGTGAGACACTTGACGCCGTAGAGGCCTGGCTGGGCAGTGGGAGCCAGGGACTCCTGGATTGCAGTAGGCCCAAAGTTGGGAATCTTGGTGTCACGACGTGACATAAGCCAGGGAAACCTGGTTGTTGTCATGGTAGGCCCAGAGCAGGGATTTCTGGTTATTGCCGAGGCAGCGTCAGAGCAGAACCAGGAACTCCTGAATTTGGGATGAGTGTAAGGTCAGCGTGGGACTCAGCGACAGTGAGGTGGGCTCAGCAATTAACAGATGGCATCGTTAGAATGATGACTCCTACATTGGTGGATCTGCTGCAGACAGTAGCGGGGCAGTGGGAGATGGTGGCGCAGGCGTCACTGGTGAACCAGTTCAAAACTCATGGTAGAAGCAGCAGAACAAAGGCTCTCTTTAAGTTATATCTTTTTATTCTTAAAGTATTCAAAATGGCACTGAACTGTGGTGACAGTTGAAGTTTTTCACTTTTTTACTGTATTATTCATTGTAAAATGCAAATGACAATAAATCATTCAATTCTCATCTCGTCACTAAAATCAAAGTGGAAAATTGTACACTTTTTTTCTCAGCATGAAGAATGTAATGTTTTCATTCTCGCTGCATTTTCCCAACTATCTCACCATTTCCGACGCCATTCAGGGGTTGGGAAGATTGCACCGATCTTTGTGTTTCACTCCAAGGATGTTGCCTGACCCATTGAGTATTTTTAGCACTTTGTGTTTTGAACCAACAATAATTTTAACTTGAAGCTGGTTATTTCTCCCAAATATGAGTCGGAAAGAAAATGGTGAAGATGACACAATGAATCCGCAGAGAGTTAGACAGGTTCAGCTAGCTAGCAAAAAGCTGGCGGATGGAATATAATGTGGGAAAATGTGAGGTTATGTACATTGGCAGAAATAGATAAGTTAAATGTTATTTAACTAGAGAAAGAATGTAGTAAGCCACAAAAACAGAGGGATGTTGGAAATCTAAAACAGAATAGAAATAGCTGGAGACGCTCAACAGGTCTGGCAGCATCAATGGAAAAAAATCAAAGTCAACGTTTCGGGTCCAGACAGCCTTCTTCAGAAAACAAAAGGGTTCTGGATCCAAAACATTGACACTGCTTTATTTCCACAGATTCCACCAGAATTATTGAGGTTCTCCAGCTATGTCTGGATTTAGAACATAGAACATAGAAGAATACAGCGCAGTACAGGCCCTTCGGCCCTCGATGTTGCGCCGATCCAATCCCACCTAACCTACACTAGCCCACTATCCTCCATATGCCTATCCAATGCCTGCTTAAATGCCCATAATGAGGGAGAGTCCACCACTGCTACTGGCAGGGCATTCCATGAACTCACGACTCGCTGAGTAAAGAACCTACCCCTAACATCTGTCCTATACCTACCCCCTCTTAATTTAAAGTTATGCCCCCTTGTAATAGCTGACTCCATATGTGGAAAAAGATTCTCACTGTCGACCCTATCTAAACCCCTAATCATCTTGTACACCTCTATCAAGTCACCCCTAAACCTTCTTTTCTCCAATGAAAACAACCCCAAGTGCCTCAGCCTTTCCTCATACGATTTTTCTACCATACCAGGCAACATCCTGGTAAACCTGCTCTGCACCCGTTCCAGTGCCTCCACATCCTTCCTATAGTATGGCGACAAAAACTGCACACAATACTCCAGATGCAGCCGCACCAGAGTCTTTGTGCATAAATCACAAAAACATAATAATATAAGAAATAGGAGCAGGAGTAGGCCATCTGGCCTTTCTGGACAACTCCACCATTCAATAGGATCACGGCTGATCTTTTTGTAGCCTTTGCCCCACTTACCCGCCCTCTCACCATAACCCTTAATTCCTTTACTGTTCAAAAAATTATCAATCTCAGTTTTAAAAACATTCAATGAGGAAGCCTCAACTACTTCATTGGGCATGGAATTCTGCAGATTCACAACCCTACAGGTGAAGAAGTACCACCTCAATTCGGTCCTAAATCTACTCCCTCTAATTTTAAGGCTATGTCCTCTTGTCCTAGTTTCACCCACCAATGGAAAAATCCTCTCTATTTCTATCTTTCCTGTTCCCTTCATAATTTTATGTGTTTCGATAAGATCCCCCCTCATTCTTCTAAATTCCAATTAATATAATCCCAGTCTATTCAGTCTCTCCTCATAAGCCAACCCCCTCAACTCCAAAATCAATCTAGTGAACCTTCTCTGCACCCCCTCTAGTGCCAGTCTATCCTTTCTAAAGTAAGGAAACCAAAGCTGCATTCAGGTGTGGCCTCACCAGCACCCTACACAGCTGAAACGTAATCTCCCTGCTTTTAAACTCAATCCCTTTAGCAATGAACAATTCTATTTGCCTTCTTAATTACTTGTTGCATCTGCAGACCAACCTTCTGTGATTCATGCACAAGGACACCCATGTCCCTCTGCAGAGCAGCACGCTGCTACTTTTTTTTACCATCCAAATAATAGTCCTTTTTACTGTTAGGTAAAAACAATGACTGCAGATGCTGGAAACCAGATTCTGGATTAGTGGTGCTGGAAGAGCACAGCAGTTCAGGCAGCATCCAAGGAGTTTCGAAATCGACGTTTTGGACAAAAGCCCTTCATCAGGAATAAAGGCAGTGAGCCTGAAGCGTGGAGAGATAACCAAAATTGATGACTTCACATTTTACATTCTACTCCCATCTGCCAGACCTTTGCCCCTCTGCAAAGTTTCACAGTCCTTTGCATATTTTTCTCAAACACTCAATTGCAAATTTTGTCACACTACATGTGGTCCTGAATTCCAAATCATCGCTGTAAATTGAGAGTAATTGCGGTCCCAACACTGATCCCTAGAGGCATACCAGTAGTCACTGATTGCCAACCAGAAAAGCACTCATTCATCCCTACTCTTTACTTCCTGTTCATTAAGCAATCCTCTATCCATGCTAATACATTACCCGCACTTTATCTTATGCAGCACCTAGTGGAATGTCTACTAGGTCCCTGTTGTCTATCACACTCAATGTCTTCACAGAATTCCAAAAGATTAGTTAAGCATGACCTGCCTTTCATGAACCCATGTTGTGTCTGTCCAACGGGACAATTTCTATCTAGATGTCTTACTAATTCTTCCTTGATAATAGATTCAAGCACTTTCCTGACTACATAAGTTAAGCTAACTGGTCTATAATTCCCTGTCTTTTGTCTACTTCCTTTTTTAAACAGTGGAATCACATTTGCTGTTTTCCAATCTACTGGGACTGCCCCAGAGTCCAGCAAATTTTGGTAAATTACCGTAAGTGTAATTTCTCCCGCCTTGTTATTTCTCCCGCCATGTCTTTTAGTACCGTGGCATGCATTCCATGAGGGCCAGGAGCTAGCACCCAAGTTCTGTGGCTAACAGAGAAGGCAATGGATTGTTAGCCTTTATTCAAAGGGAATGGAGTATAAAAGTGGAGAGGTTTTGCTAAAACTGTGTAAGGCAGTAGTCAGAACACAGCTAGAATATGGTGAACACAGTCAATTTACTGGTAGTGCTTAATAGATGAAAAAAAGTACCACAGATTTGGTGATGGGGAATAAAACATTCAGGTGTTGTAAGAGCCCTTCAAATAAAAAGAAAAAAAAGGAAAATATATACGAAACAAAAACAGAAATTGCTGGAAAAGATCCGCAGGTCTGCCAGCATGTGTAGTCAGAAATCAGAACTCAGGTTCTGAGGAAGGATCATTTGATCCAAAGCGTTAACTCTGATTTCTCTTCAAATGACTCTTCCTCAGAACCTGGGTTCTGATTTCTCTACACAGAGCTTTTCCAGCAATTTCTGATTGTTTCTGATTTACAGCATCCACAATTCTTCTGGTTCCAAAAACATATGCTAACATTGGGGGCAATCCAGAGAAGGTTCACTAGGCAAATATTAGGCACAGAGAATGCCTTATGAGGAGATGTTGAGTAGGTTGGGCCAGTCACTGGAATTCAGAAGAATGAAAAGCAACTTATTGAAATGTACAAGATTCTTCAGAACTTAACAGAATAGAAGCAGAATGGTTGTTTCTCCTTGTGGGAAAAACTCAGACTGGAGGGCATAGTCTCAGAATAAAGGGTCGCACATTTGAGACAGAGTTGAGGAGGGTATTTTTCCCCTCGGAGAGTAATGAATCTGCAGAGGGCAGTAGAGACTGTGTTGTCAAATATATTCAAGGCTGAGATGGACAATTTTTTAAATCAGCGCAGCAGGCCAGGCAGCATCCGAAGAGTAGGAGAATCGACATTTCGGGCATAAGCCCTTCTTCAGGAATCCCTGGAACGTCGATTCTCCTGCTCCTCAGATGCTGCCTGGCCTGCTGCGCTTTTCCAGCACCACACTTTTCAACTCTGGTCTCCAGCATCTGCAGTCCTCACTTTTTCCTAATTTTTTAAATCAGTAAGGGAATCAAAGATTATAGGGGAAAGGCAGGAAAATGGAGCTGAGGATTAGCAGATCAGCTATGATCTCAAAGAATAATGGAGAGGACTCAGTGGACTGAATGGCCTATTTCTGCTCCTAAGTCTTATGGCCTTAGCATCACAAACTAATAATTAAGTATTCTGCTGCAAACTGGCATTTTCAAATACCTGGTAACCTGTCCATATTCTGAAACAAGTACCCGCAGGAAGTATCAATGTACATTTAACTCCAGAAGATGGTGCTGGAAATGCTGATTCAGCAAATGCAGGAGTTTCTAAAACATGAAATTAATACACTCTTGCTCAATAAGCTTGTAAATAAGTATTACAAATAATTCAAAATTCACCCTAGTTTGTGTCCCAGAGTACACTGAGTTGCTGATCATTGTGGTGTGAATTATTTGTCTTTTATGAAGCCCAGCATTATACTCTGTCATCAGAAGGACATCGATGGAATGGAATCATAGATGAGACAGCACAGAAGGCCATTTGACTGACTATGCTCTTGCAATCTATGGTTAAGATTCTATCCCAAAAGATTCTGTCTTTTTTTTTTAAGAATTCCTACAGTGTGGAAACAGGCTCTTTCGCCTAACATGTCTACACTGACCCCTCGAGAGTATTTCATCCAGACCCTTTCCCCAATCATATTATCCTATATTTATCTCTGACAAATGCATCTGACCTCCACATCCCTGAACACGATGGACAATTTAGCATGACCAATTCACCTAACCTGCACATCTTTAGATTGTGAGGGAAAAACCAGAGCACCCGGAGGAAACTCACGCAGACATGGGGAGAATGTGCAAACTCCACACAGTCACCCGAGGCTGGAATCAAACCCAGGTCCCTAGTGCTGTCAGGCAGCAGTGCTAACCACTGAGCAACTGTGCCATCCTCTGAGCCCTGAAAAGATTTGCTTTTCAAGTAGTTAACTAAATTCTTGAATCATTATATTTGCAACATGTTCCAAGTCATAATTGAATGCATGAAAATATTCCCACTGTTCTGTTTTTTTGCCAATCACTGGCTGGCCACTATTTATTGCCAATCACTAATTGCCTTGGAGATAGATGTGAGCTATCTTGTTGAATCACTGCTGTAGTGACACCAACAGTTCCACCAGGAAGTTCCAGGAACTGACCCAGCAACAATGAAGGAATAGCAATAAATTTCCAGTCACTTTGGGTTGGAGGGGAACTTGTAGGTAGTTGTGTCTCCCAAGTAGCTGCTGCCCTTATCCTTTAAGTGGTAGTGATCATGGGTTTCAAAAATGCTGTCAAAGGAACCTTGGTGAATTTTTGCAGGGCATTGTGTAACTGGTACACACTGCTATCCCTGTGTGTCAGTGGTGTTGGGAGTGAATGTTTAAGGTGGCGAATAGCCTACCTTAACTCTGGTTCTGATTCTCTCCACCAAGAATTGGTTGAAGGCACTAAATACTGCAGAAGACTATGAGCCCTGTAGAGTCCACATCTCTATTTTACTTAATTTTGGAATGAGATCAAAATAGGAAAAAGGATACACCTGTAGATCAAGGATTGTGGAAGGAGTTGCTGCACTTTGAAAATAGAATTACTGGAACACACTATTGGGCAGCAAACTTTGCCCAGAGACAGTTTGCGCAATCAGGACTAATCGTGGAGGCCAGAAGTCATCAGAATGCCAAGTACTCTCTGATTGGCTCCTGGGCAGATGGACAATATAAGAAGCAGAAGTTCTACAGTTTGCAAAAGATAGCATTTCTCTTTCTGCAGTGAAGTAACCAAGAACTCGATAGTTAATCTTTTCCACTGTTTGTCATGTCTTAAGTAGTGATTGAAAGATGGAACAATTAATGGTCAAACTTCCTTTGTCTTCAACAAAGAACTGAAAGGACCAGGAAATAAGGAGATTGGAGATCAAAGACTTGGAAAAACACATGGGATACCTCATCACATCCTGCAGACTGGTGCTTTTGAATTGTTTGGTATTGTTCTATACATCCACAATATCTATATTTGTCTGTCTGTCTGCTTGCAAGCATAGTGGTATAGCAAGTGAGTAGAACTTAATATGACATATGTTGGTCATTTATATTTTGTTTTCTTGTGGTTAGAATGATTCCTCTGTAATAAATAGTAGCATCTTGTTAAGTCAATGTTTTCTTTAACCTGAGACCATCAGATAGGTAAACTGAAGAGTTTAATTAAATCTTCAACATTTGTGTGGCCCCAGCAGCCTCCACATCCAAAGGATCCAAAGCTGTCAATTCTGCCAACTGCAGCAGGATTTCATTACCAGACACATTCTCCTGCCCTCCTTTGTCAGCCTTCCGCAGGGACTGTTCCTTCTAGGATACTTTGGTGTACTCTTCCATTTCCAACACCTCCCCACACCCCCAAAGCAGCTTCCCATGCAATTGCAGAAGGTGAAACACTTGCCCATTTACCTCCCTCCATCTAACTATCCAAAGCCCCAGTCAGATCTTCCAGGTGTAGCAGCGATTTACCTGCACTTTGCTCAATCTAGTTTACTGCATTCATTGTTCACAACGTGACATCCTCTACCATTTACACATGCACCATAGGAAGAGTACGGCAACTGTTCTGCTCAGGACTATAAGAAGCTACAAGTTGTGTGCACAACCCAGACTATCACAGAAGCAACCTCCCATACATAGACTCCAATTACATTTCGTGTTGCCGCAGAAAGGCTCCAACATCAAAGACCCCTCCCACCCAGATAATGCTCTCTTCCAATCTGTTCCATCAGGCAGAAGATACAGATGCTTCAACACATGCATCAAGAGGTTATTAGGCTGCTGAATGGACCTCTCTAACTTCAAATAATGTTAATCTTGCTTTACACACCTCCTGTGCAGCCATACCTCATATGCCTTGCTCTAAACATCCTATGATCTGTATGTCTTTGTTTGCTATGATCTGTCCATACTGCTTGTAAAACAAAGCTTTTCACTGTACTTAGGTACATGTGACTACAATAAATCAAACCAAACAAATGTGGACAGTATCACTGTGTTAGCAGCAAACAGCAATCATGTTGCTACAGCTAGCTTCTACTGCTTGCTCAAATTTTTAGAGTAACAGGAGATAGACTGGGTACTTTTCAGGACCAAAAACATAAGTATCTGCAGAAGAATAATCAGGTCAGGTCAGGCCAGCCATTATCGGCACAGGATGGCTCTGATGTGTCCTATTTCAGAATTAGTCTTTTTTTGCAGGGAAGATTGTTGATAAGGCCAATTTTATACCACTTGAAGCTATCAGAACCTTCACCAGTATACTGAGCAGTAAAGGTAAGTTTGCAGTAAATAACAGTAGAGAACCCCTGTCCAATTTCTTAACCAGGACATCATGGACAATCATTCAAATTGGCAGGCAGTAACTAGTGGGGTACCATTGCGATTAGCACTTGGACCCCATCTATTCATAATACCTATTAATGATTTGGATGTGGGAACAAAATGTAACATCTCAACATTTGCAAATAATACCAAGTTGGGTGGGAGGGTGAACTGTAGTGAGGATGCAGAGATCCTTCACCATGATCTGGCCAGATTGGGTGAGTGGGCAAATCAATGGCAGTTGCAATATAATTTGGATAAATGTGAGGTTATTCACTTTGGAAGCAAAAACAAGACGGCAGATTACTACCTGAATGGCTGCAAATTGGGAGGAGTGTGCAGTGGGACCTGGGTGCCCTTGTGCACCAGTCGCTGAAGACCAGCATGCAGGTGCAGCAGGCTGCAAAGGCAAATGGTATGTTGACCTTCATTACGAGGGGTTGTGAGTACAGGAGCAGGAATGTGGCAGATATACAGGGCCTTGGTGAGGCCATACAAAGAATATTGTGTGCAGTTTTGGTCTCCTTTTCTGTGGAAGGATGCTCTTGCTCTCAAGGGAGTGTAACAAAGGTTTAAAAGGCAGATTCTGGGGACGGCAGAACTGACTTATGACAAGAGATGGACTAGATTAGGATTGTTTTTACAGGAGTTCAGGGGGAACATCTCAGAGATTTATAAGATTCTAAAGGACTAGACTGGACAGATGCAGGGAAGATGATCCCGATAGTGGGTGTGTCCAGAACCAGGGGTCACAGTCTAAGGATTTAAGGAAGACCGAGATGAGGAGACATTTCTTCACTCAGTGGTGAGCCTGTGAAATTCATTATCACGGAATTAGTTAATGCCAAAACATCAAATGTATTCAAGACATGGCTAGATATCGCACTTGGGGTGAATGGGATTAAAGGTTATGGGAAGCAAGCAGGATTAGGCTATTGAGTTGGACGATCAACTATGATCACAATGAATGACAGAGCAGGCTCAAAGGGCTGAACTGCCTCCTCCTGCTTCTATGTTTCTATGAACTCATTTAAATGATCCAGTTCAAAGGCAGATTTGATCGCAAGATGGAGCCCATTTAAGACATGTAAGAAACTCTACAAACTGTGGATTCAAACTTAAACAAACATACTTATATGTTGGAAACATGCAAAAAGGCTTGGTGTGATTCTGTCAGACAGGTATCATAGAACTCAAAAGATATTTGTGAACACTAGGCCTAGCATGGCAATACCATCTATTTTGGAATACATGTTATCACTGAAAATAAACTCAACTGCACAAGTTGTTGAGCTCATCAGTTTAATGAATACGGATTCACACATTAAGGGATTGTGGATTCCCATGATAATGTGGCACAGTGCAGCTGTCTATGGCTTCCTCAAGCACTACCTTGGTGAATAAGCTAGCAATATCAAATCAACCCATGGAAATTGTATTACTGTCAATATGCAAGCCTTAAATGGTTTTCACAAATGTGAAAGAATCCTTTATAGTGCATTCGTAACAGTTTGCAATTTTCACATCCAAGTGTATGTATGGTAGCACTGCAAGACCTCAAGGGCATCAGTAAGCTTAAAAAAGGGACCGGGAATGGTCATTCTTAATGAGTATGACAATGTCAATGAATTGATCATAATGCTATATGATAGAGAAGTAAAATTAGGCCATTTGGCCCATCGATCATGGCTGATGTTTCTCAACCTCATTCTTCTGCTTTCTCCATGTAACCTTTGATCTCTCTACTAATCAAGAACTTATCTATCTCTATCTTAATTACACCGAATGATTTGACTTGCACAGCCTTCTGTGGCAATGACTTCCACAGATTCACCATCTTCTGGCTGAAGAAATTCCTCCTCATCTGAATTCTAAGGGTCATCCTTTCAGTCTCTGAGGCTGTACTCTCATGTCCTACTCTCTCCTACTAGTGAGAACATCTGCTCCACATCCACACTATCTAAGCCCCTCAGCATTCTGAAATTTCCACAAGATCCCCCTCCTCATCTTTCGAAATTCCATCACAAACCATTCCTGATGGCAGGTCCAAATTCACATCCATTAGAACAGCTTGACTGTGAGTCTTACTTTAAAGCAAACTGAAAAAAATGTTGGTAGGATTTGGACAAAAGCAATGGGCTGCTGAGTGGTAAGTAGGATTTGTCCTTGAAGCTCAATGTACAAACATAATGGCCCTCTTTTACCTGATCTGATCTAAAACCAGTTCTGCACAACATGAAATGACCAGACTGCTGCAAGCAATTTTAAGGTTTTCCATATTCCCTCCCACATAACCATAACTATCAGTCATCATCAGACGCATTCTCAACGCATTTCTTCAACACGAAATGACTTTAAAGCAATTGAAGAATTTAGTTATTGTAGAAAATAGAATATAGAACAATACAGCGCAGAACAGGCCATTTCGGCCCTCGATGTTGCGTCGACTTGTGAACTAATCTAAGCCCATCCCCCACACTATCCCATCATCATCCATGTGTTTATCCAAGGATTGTTTAAATCTCCCTCATGTGGCTGAGTTAACTACATTTGCAGCCAAGGCATTCTACGCCCTTACCACTCTCTGCGTAAAGAGCCAGCCTCTGACATCTGTCTTAAACCTATCACCCCTCAATTTGAAGTTATGCCACCTCATACAAACTGAAGACATTGTACTAGGAAAAAGACTTTCACTGTCCACCCTACCTAATCCTCTGATCATCTTGTATGGCTCTATTAAATCCCCTCTTAGCTTTCTCTCCAATGAGAACAGGATCAAATCCCTCAACCTTTCCTCATAAGACCTTCCCTCCACACCAGACAACTATGTACATGGACTCCAACAAATCCACACTATTAAGAATCTTTCCATTGACCCAGTATTCTGCCTTCCTGTTATTCTTCCCAAAGTGAATCACCTCATATTTAGCTGCATTGAACTCCATTTGCCACCTCTCAGCCCAATTCTGCAGTTTATCCAAGTCCCCCTGCAACCTGCAACATTCTTCCACACTGTCCTCCACCACTCCACTGACTTTAGTGTCATCAGTAAACTTACTAACTCACCCACCTATGCCTGCACCTAAGTCATTTATAAAAATGACAAACAGCAGTGGTCCCAAAACAGATCCTTGTGGCACACGACTAGTAACCGAACTCCAGTCCGAGTATTTTCCATCAACCACCAATCGTTGCCTGCTTACAGAAAGCCATTTTCTATTCCAAACTGCTAAATCACCTTCAATCCCATGTCTCTGCATTTTCTCCAACAGCCTACCATGTGGAACCTTATCAAAGGCTTTGCTGAAGTCCATCTGCACCACATCAACCGCCCTACCCTCATCCACATGCTTGGTCACCTTCGCAAAAAACTCAAGGAGTTTTGTGTGAGACATGCCCTGCCTTTGATGAAAACATGTTGACTATCTGCAATCAAATTGTTGCTTGCTAGATGATTATAAATCCTATCTCTTATAATCCTTTCCAAAACTTTGCCGACAACAGACGTAAGGCTCACTGGTCTATAATTATCTGGGTCAACTCTACTGCCCTTCTTGAACAAGTACACAACATTTGCCATCGTCCAGTCCTCTGGTACTAAACCTGTAGACAATGACGACTCAAAGATCAAAGCCAAAGGTTCTGCCATCTCCTCCCTATCTTCCCAGAGAATCCTCTGAAAAATCCCATCTAGTCCAGGGGACTTGTCTACTTTCTCCTTTTCCTGAGTGAAAACAGATGAGAAATATTTGTTTAGCACCTCTCCGATCTCCACAGGGTCCACACACAACTTCCCACTTCTGTCTTTGACTGTCCCTATTCCTACCCTAGTCATCCTTTTATTCCTCACATACCTATAGAAAGCTTTAGGGCTCTCCCTTATTCTACCTGATAAAGACTGTTCATGTCCTCTCTTTGCTCTTAAGTCTCTCTTTAAATCCTTCCTAGATAATCTGTAACTCTTCATCGCCTCACCTGAAAAATCTTGTCTCATCAACACATTAGCCGCCTCCTTCCGCCTAACGAGAGATGCAATTTCTGTCGTAAATCACAGTTCCCTTACCTTATCACTTCCTTCCTGCCTGACAGGGACATACCTATCAAGGACACGCAATATCTGTTCCTTAAACCAGCTCCACATTTCGACTGACCCCATCCCCTGCATTTTGCTTTCGCATTCTATGCATCCTAAGTCTTGCCGAATCGCATTATAATTGCCGTTGCCCCATCGATAACTCTTGCCCTGTGGCATGTACCTATCCATTTCCATCGCTAAACTAAACATAACCAAATTATGGTCACTCTCTCCAAAGTGCTCACCTACCACCAAATCAAATACCTGGCTTGGTTCATTACCAAGTACCAGATCCAGTTTGACCTCCCCACTTGTCGGCCCTTTGACATACTGTGTCAGGAAACCTTCCTGCACACATTGAACAAAAACAGATCCATCCAACGTACTAGAATTATAGCATTTCCAGTCAACGTGGGGAAGTTAAAGTCTCCCATAATGACCACTCTGTACCTTCCACTCCTACCAGAATCGTTTTACCGATGCTCTCATCCACATCCCTGGAACTCTGTGGAGGCCTACAAAAACCTCACAGCAGTGTAACCTCTTCTCTCCTGTTTCCAACCTCAGCCCATACTACCTCAGAAGACGAGTCCTCGTCAAAAGTTCTTTCAGCCACCGTTATACTGTCCTCCCCCTCTTTGACCACCTTCCCTGTTCTTAACGAAAGATTTAAACCCTGGAACCTGCAACATCCATTCCTGACCCTGCTCGATCCACATCTCCGAAATGGCCACAACATTGAAATCACAGGTACCAATCCATGCTAGAAGCTCACCTATCTTATTTTGGATACTTTTGGCGTTGATATAGATACACTTCAAACCAGCTTGCTGTCTGCCAGCACATTCCTGTGACCATGAAATCTGTCCATGCCCTCCCTACTCTCATCCTCCTGTGACTGGAACTACAGTTCTGTTCGCCAAGCTGGAAGTTTTTGTTGCAAACGTTTCGTCCCCTGTCTAGGTGACATCCTCAGTGCTTGGGAGCCTCCTGTGAAGCGCTTCTGTGGGGTTTCCTCCGGCATTTATAGTGGCCTGTCCCTGCCGCTTCCGGTTGTCAGTTTCAGCTGATGCTGTAGTGGCCGGTATATTGGGTCCAGGTCGATGTGTTTGTTGATGCAGTTTGTGGATGAGTGCCATGCTTCTAGGAATTCCCTGGCTGTTCTTTGATTTGCCCTATAATGGTAGTGTTGTCCCAGTCAAATTAATGTTGCTTGTCGTCTGCGTGTGTGGCTACTAGGGATAGCTGGTCGTGTCGTTTCGTGGCTAGTTGATGTTCGTGGATGCGGATCGTTAGCGGTCTTCCTGTTTGTCCTATAATAGTGTTTTGTGCAGTCCTTGCATGGGATTTTGTACACTACATTAGTTTTGCTCATGCTGGGTATCGGGTCCTTCGTTCTGGTGAGTTGTTGTCTGAGGGTGGCTGTTGGTTTGTGTGCTGTTATAAGTCCTAGTGGTCACAGTAGTCTGGCTGTCAGTTCTGAGATGTTCTTGATGTATGGTAGTGTGGCTAGTCCTTTGGGTTGCGGCATGTCCTCGATCCCTTAGACATCTGTTGATGAAATTGCGCGGGTATCCCTTTTTGGCGAATACCTTGTACAGGTGTTCCTCTTCCTCTTTTTACAGTTCTGGTGTGCTGTAGTGTGCCGGACTGACAACCGGAAGCGGCAG
>NC_057729.1:61349582-61354347 GCF_004010195.1 Chiloscyllium plagiosum | reverse complement strand
ACATCAAGATCCCTCTGCTCATCCACACTACCGGCCATTAGCCCAGTACCCCATCTTTTTGTTACTCTTACCAAAGTGAATCACCTCACACTTAGCTACATTGAACTCCATTTGCCACCTTTCTGCCCACCTCTGCAACTTATCTATATCCCGCTGTAACCTGACACATCCTTCCTCACTGTCTACAACTCCTCCGACTTTCGTATCATCCGCAAACTTGCTCACCCAACCTTCTAGCCCCTCCTCCAGGTCATTTATAAAAATGACAAACAGCAATGGTCCCAAATCAGATCCTTGCGGAACACCGCTAGTAACTGCACTCCAAGATAACCTTTACCATCAACTACTACCCTCTGTCTTCTTCCAGCCAGCCAATTCCTAATCCAAACCTCCAACTCACCCTCAATGCCATACCTCCGTTATATGAAGCTGCAGCATAACTAGTTTATCCTTATGAAATATCTGATTAAATACCTGCCACTGTTCATTCATTGACTTTTCTCTTAGTCTATTGTCCGAACCTGCATTAATCAACTCTTTCTTCATATGTTTGCAATTGCCTTTATTCAAGTTCAGTTACATTCCCTCAAACTATATATGAAATGTATGTTGTGATTGCTATTCCCTATTAGATCCTTGATTACAAGGTCTCAATTTTACCTCATTGTACATTATTAACTCTAAAAGAGCCAGTTTGTAAGTAAACTCTGCAACTTCCTGCTCTAGGAAACATAGAAAATAAGTAACAATAGATAGGAAATAAGCAATCCCTGATACAGGGCAGAAATTGGTCTTTTCTATTTGCATCTAAATTCTATTTGTGTCAGGGCATTGATTCCAGCATGATTCAAATGAAACCCAACCCAATGGAGCAGCTCTTTCTTTCCCCAATGCTGGTGCCAGTGCCCCATGAGTCTGAAGCCATTTCGCCCAGACCAATCTTTGAGCAAGATTACCTCTCTAATCTTGATTACATTATGTCAATTTGCAAGCGACTCAGATAGTAATCTGGAAATTAATACCTTGTGGTTCTTCATTAGAATTTAACCCCAAGCTCCTCATAATCCTTCAGGAGAGCCTCTTCCCTAGCCCTGTCTAGGTCGTTAGTACCTACCATGTCCACAACAGCTGGATGCTTTCCCTCCACTCCAAACTAGCCCAGAAGTGATGGCTAGAACCACGATACCAGGCAATATCACCTTCAGAATCTTTGATCTAAGCTGCAGAGAATAGCATTTATTCCTCCATGCTATCCCCTAATACAATAACATTTCTCTTCTCTCCACACTTGAATGGTACTCTGAACCACAGTGCTGTGGCCTGTTTGTTCACACGGCCTGCAGTGTTTATCTTCATCTATGCCAGGAACAGGAAGATCATATGTATAAGGGCATTGGCTGGAGGTTCCTTCAAAATAAATTATGAGTCACTTGCAGTCACAGACTCCTGTGCCTGAAAGTGGGCCAGGTACCTTTTACCCCGACACCCCTACCCCCCCCCCCACCATCTTATAGTATCCACAGCTCAGACTCCAGCTCATTAACTTTGTGCCGCAGCTCCTTGAGCAGCAACCCTTTTTGGAAGAAGTGGTCACTGTGGAGCGGTGTCCACCACCCATACATTACAGCTGACACATATTGCCTATACAGTTCTATTCTAATTAATTAATTTGAATACTAACATTTAAAAAGAGTGAATTTTTCAAGCTGTACTCTTCAGCTGTACTAACACCTAATTAAACTAACCAGCGAACCAAAAAGCACAAGAAATACTTACCAATCACTTACCTATTTTCCTGTAATATTACACTTGGCTCTCACGGTAAGAAACAAGTTGAAGGGACTCTCTGCTACTGCATGTTGTTCTTCATTGTTGTAGCCCATCTCATGCAGGTCCACTTTTCGCTTTCTAAACCTTCTCTCTCTCTCTCTCTCTCTCTCTCTCCCTCTCACGCATCATTTCAGAAACACAGCTCACTTTCTCTCTTGCAGCATCTGTGAAGAGAAATCAAAGTTAACGCTTCGGAGATCCAAAAAATTAACTTTGATTTCTCCTCACAGATGCTGCCAAATCTGCTGAGTTTTTCCAACAACTTCTGTTTTTGTTTCTTATTTACAGCATCCGCAGTTCTTTCAATTTATTTCTTGTTTGGTCCACTTCAGTGAAATGATGAACCGCAGCATAATCATCCCAACTCTCCCCACAGCGATACTGAATTATTGTATATTCCTCTGAATGCTCTCCACAACAATGTTGAACACTCCTCCTGATCTGCTTCTCAGTGACACCGACTGCTACACACTCCATCCAGTACTGTTCACAGCGACACTGATTTGCAGAGACGAAGACTGTACAGGGTCCCACAGGTGCACAGAGAGTAATGAGAGAGCTTGTAATTGTATAAGCCGTATCATTCTGTACATTGCTAACAGAGACAAGTCAAAGCTCGTTTTCTTGCACTCATCAAAAAAGAAACAGACAGACTTGAAGAAAGTGATGTTAATTTGATGAATAGTTTGGCTACCATTGGCGTACAAATGTAACAAGAACAGTCAACTGGCAATATTAATTCTCAGACTGGGCAGGTTACTGTCTGAATTATGCTGACTTAGTTAGTTTCTCACAGGAAAGTTTTGACAGATGACATCTTTTCTAGCAGTTTTTCTTTCTGCTGACATTGCAGGGATTTTTTCATTTTTAAATATATTAGTCTCTAAAGAGTCTGTAACAATGCTTGCAACATATTCTGTGATAAATACAACATTTAAATACAACAATGATCCATTCAGAAGCTTCAGTGGCTTTTAATTTTTGGAGACTAAAGCAGTCATAAATCGTGGGTGAGTCAAGCTATTCTGGAATCCTCTACTGAGTCACAAGGAGCAGGCAAATGTGCCCAGCTCATAAACAATTTATACATGATTATACACAATGTACAGTAAGAACTCAGATCATGTAAGATATATCATCCAAGGCTAGAATAACTTGCAATGACCTGTTCTACAGTTGTGAAACAATCCACAAAGTCCTCTTCTGAGATTCCATGTTTCATGTACTGATGTACATACGCTCTAAAAAGAAAAATCACAAAATCAGACATTTCTGAATAGACTAAAAGAAATATTTGCAAAAAAACGTAGTTTCTTGCTGAAAAATTTTCCAAGATTACATATCTAAAAGTAAAGTGATTTCTAGGAATCTAAGTTTACTGAAAACAAAAGAAAAAAAATCAGGAAGCAAATTATCCCAACTTAAAATAAAAAGCTAGTGCCACAGTAGCATGCACACTGAGCGATACAGGTTCACAATTCCAGTAACGGGTGCAAACTGGAGACTCTACCTTCTCTAAGAGGATGGAGAGAGACCAGCAAATTATTGAAGAATTATAGCTGATTTCTAGTCTGCAGCAGCATGAAATATTAACGAGGACCTGGTGAACGCAGGGGAAACAACAGCCTGGTAATATTATTGCTGGACTGTTTATCTAGAGACCCGGTAATGTTCTGGGGACCCAGGTTCAAATCCCATCACGGAAGATAGTGGAATTTGAATTCAATAAGAAAACTGGAATTAGGGGTAAAGGAATTGAAGTAAATCATGAATCTATTGTCGATTGTCAGGAAAAACCCATCTGGTTTGTTCATGTCTTTTAGTGAGGGATACTACCATCCTTACCTGGTCTGGCCGACATGCGACTCCAGACACACAACAGTGTGGCTGATTCTTAACTGCCCTATGGGAAATTAGGGATAGGCAACAAATGCAAGCCAGTCATGCCTTCACTTTATGCATGAATCTTTTTAAAAATTACCTAAGTCATAAAACAGGTCAAGCAAACAAGAAAAAATATTATTAGTAAGTAGTTCCATAAATTCTAAATAAAAGTCATTCAGAAGTCAGCAGATCCTATTTGGGGAAACTTGTGTTTCAATATCTTGAAAGGATACTAACCGTGAAGCAAACATGTCCCAAGCTTTTGTCACGATTCTATCCAGGGATTTCTGTAGACACTGGCTGTTGCTGACAATACTGGCTGATTTTTCATACTTGTTAAAAGTTGTGGAAGTTCTCCATACGCTGAGGGCAGAATCAGCAGGCATCCATGAGGTGTACAGTGCCTGCTCTTTAAAACCATCTAATAATATAAATTATCATAAATTAATTTGAAATGCTTGGTTGGAGTCAGGAGAAGGCTGCTTCAGCAGATTACATGACAAACCTAGACAACAAGAGCCGAGAACAGGAGACAAGATTTGTCCCATACAAAAAGTTATATATTGATCATATATTCCTGAGACACCTCACAATTATTTCTTTGATTTCTGTTAAAGCTATCACAAAATAACGATAAATTTTAGTTTTGTTTTAAAAAAACACTAACATTAGTCATGGTTAGCAAATCAGGATTTCTAAATATGAAAGCCCAGTAGATTAAAGCACCAAGCAACAAGGGGATTGACAGTTTCACCAATTCAAACAGCTTGGGACTGTAAAGGAATATACCATGTTAACACTCCAGATTATCTATAACCAATACCCTAAACCTCTTGAGATTAAATTGAAATTTCCTGCCTAACGTTTTGCGAGAAAATAAAATGGATGACTATCAGGATTAGAGGGATAGAGGGTTATGGGTTACTCTAAATACATAGCTGCAGCATCAAGATGTAACAGATTCTGGTACTCAACTGGCCAGGAAAAATCCTCAACTTGTACATTTTTCTGCATGTAGCTTTGCTTGCTGAGCTGGAAGGTTTGTTTTCAG
>NC_057729.1:61335282-61349082 GCF_004010195.1 Chiloscyllium plagiosum | reverse complement strand
CCGAAACGTCGATTCTCCTGCTCCTTGGATGCTGCCTGACCTGCTGCGCTTTTCCAGCAACACAGTTTCAGCTCTGATCTCCAGCATCTGCAGTCCACACTTTTTCCACTAGTTACAGATTGCCAGCCAGAACAGTACTCATTTATCCCCACTCTTTGTTTCCTGTTAGTCAACCAATCCTGTATTCATGCTAATACTTTACCATAATGCCATGCATCTTTATCTTATGTTCAGCCTCTTGTGCGACACTTTGTTAAAGGCCTTTTGGAAATCTAGGTACACCACATCCACTGGGTCCCTGTTGTTCACCTTGCTCATAATGTCTTCACAGAATTCCAAAAGATTTGTTAAGCATGACCTTGATATTCAACTCAAATATCTTCCTCACTACAGAGAAAGAGGGCACTGTTGGTATGATCAGCAAGTTTTCAGATGACACGAAGATTGTGGAGTCGCAGAAAGCAGAGGGTACTGTCAAAGAATACAGGAGAATATAGATAGACTAGAGAGTTGGGCGGAGAAGTGGCAGATGGAGTTCAATCCAGGCTAATGTGAGGTGATGCATTTTGGGAAATCTAATTCTAGAGCGAATTATACAGTATACGGAAGAGGCTTCGGAAACGTTTGATTAGAGAGATCTGGGAGTTCAGGTCCATTGTACTCTGAAGGTGGCTGCACAGGTGGATAGATGGCCAAGAAGGCATATGGTATGCTTGCCTTCATTGGACGGGATTTTGAGTATACGAGCTGGCAAGTCATGTTAAAATTGTACATGACGTTGGTTCAGCTGCTTTTAGAATACTGGTCGCCACAGTACCAAGATAATGTGGATGCTTTGGAGAGGGTTCAGAGAAGGTTTACGAGGATCTTACCTGGTATGGAAGGTGCTAGCTATGAAGAGAGGTTGAGTAGGTTAGGATTGTTTTTATTAGAAGAAAGGAGATTGAGGGGGGACCTGATTGAGGTCTATAAAATCATGAAGGGTATAGACAGGGTAGATAGAGATAAGTTTTTTCCCAGGGTGAAGGATTCAATAACGACAGGTCGTGCTTTCAAGGTGAGAGGTGAAACGTTTAAGGGGGATACACGCGGCAAGTACTTTGCAAGATGGTGGTAGGAGCCTGGAACGCGTTGCCAGCAGAGGTAATAGAGGCAGGCACGGTAGATTCATTTAAGATGCGTCTGGACAGATGCATGATGGAGAGCAGAGGGAAACAGATGCTTAGGAATTGGGCGACAGGTTTAGACTGTAGATTTGGATCGGCTCAGGCTTGGAGGGACGAGGTGCCTGTTCCTGGGCTGTAAATTTTCTTTAGGTAAAAACAAGGAAATTTCCTAATGAAGGGCTTTTGCCCGAAACATCGATTTTCCTGCTCCTTGGATGCTGCCGGTCCTGCTGTGCTTTTCCAGCACCACTCTAATATAGACTCTGTAAATTTTCCTTGTTCTCTTTGTTCTTTGTTCTAGGTTACGCTAACTGGTCTACCTTGCTTGTAATGTCTTCATAGAATTCCAAAAGATTCATTCATAGCAAGAGGACTTGAGTACAAGAACTTGGATATAATGCTACAGTTATACAGGACAATGATGAGACCACATCTGGAATATTGTGTGCAGTTTTGATCTCCTTATCTAAGGAAGGATGTTCTTGCTGTAGAGGAAGTGCAGCAAAGGTTTTCCAACTTGTTTCCTGGGATAGCAGGACTGACATATGAAGAGAGATGAGTTAGTTAGGTTTACATTCACTGGAGTTTTGAAGAATTCTAATCCCATTGAAATCTATCAAATTGTAAAGGGCCAGACACGTTAGTTGTCGGAAGGAACAAATTATGACAGAAGCTGGAATCTGGACTGAAAACAACAAAAGCTGGACATCACAGCGGGCCAGACAGCATCCATGGAGAGAAAGGAAGCTAACATTTCGAATCTAGATGACTCTTCATCAGAGCTGAAGTGGTGTGGCGGGGACAGCATTTATGCTATAGTCTGGGGATGGAGGGTGGAGTGCAGGGTAGTGGGTGTAAGGTGCTGGTGGACAGAAGATGTTGATGGTTCTTGTAAGGTATAGGGTTAAAATTGTGCAGAATAAGGGAACAGGTGTTGCTTCTGCAAAAGTTTACATTATAAAATTAGGCTGCGCAAGCAAATACTAAACAGTGAGAAGCAAAAACAGGTAGAATTATCTATGACTAATAGAGCAGAGCAACCGTGTAGCAGGATGTACCAGTAACAGGAGAATAGTGTGCCAGTCTCAGGAGGGATGTGGCCAACGGAATTTGGTTTGGCAGGATGATCGCAAGAAGACAGCAAACTATGTCAGGATAGTCACATATAAGGAGTGAGATAAATAAGAGTAAGGGGCGACAGGCTTAGAGTAATGGGAGAAGGCGGAGAGAAGCTAGACAAAGGTGGAGTGAAGCTAGAGCTTGTGATAGACTACGCGCTACAGCAAAAGTAACCAATGGGGTGAAAGGGGAGGACCGAGAGACGCAGCTGAACAGCATAAATCAGAATGTAACCCTCAGATCGGGGTGCTTACTCGTTAGGCACCCGTTCTTGCAAGTACTTATCAATAAAATTCGTTGCTTCAGAATTTGACTCTGACTGAAATTTATTAATATGTGAGTTTTGTTTCTCACAATTTGGGGGCTTGTGTCATCCATCATCACCAGCAGGGTGGGAAGACGCGTCCCGTTCCTCTGAGAACGGTCCCGTGTTCCTCGGCAGTGGGTTCCCCCTTCTGGTTGACTGATTGAGATCCGATGAGAATCTATCTGAACCTGGCGAAAGTAAGTAGGCACAGGGAGCCAGGCAACTCCGTGCATGGACCAAGGTAGGGAAATTGACTTTTAAGTACTGCCTTGGTGGCTGGGATTGAATTCTAGTAGTTAATAAATGTCTAACAAAATAACTCAATATGGGCTGTGCCGAGGGTAAAATATAAGCCTCCGGAAAAAAAAATGGAAATGGAGGCGGGGTCCCTGACAACATACCTCCAGAAAATCCGTTGGGCAGGATGTTGTGGCATTGGAAAAATAATACTTGCACAAGGGGAAAAGATAGCAGAAAGATGATTAAATATTGTTGCTTTGTATGGACTTAGGAATCCATTCTTCGTCCCGCCCTCTTCTGGCCAAAGTACGTGTTGGACGAAGACTGTGTTTGAAATATTTGAATTTATATGTCATCTTTTTGCTATCTTTTCCCCTTGTGCAAGTATTATTTTTCCAATGCCACAACATCCTGCCCAACGGATTTTCTGGAGGTATGTTGTCAGGGACCCCGCCTCCATTTCCATTTTTTTTTCCAGAGGCTTATATTTTACCCTCGGCACAGCCCATATTGAGTTAATTTGTTAGACATTTATTAACTACTAGAATTCAATCCCAGCCACCAAGGCAGTACTTAAAAGTCAGGAGGGATCGGATTATGCTTAGTGTTGGAAGGGCTAGTAGCTGAAGGGCTACTGAGGGTACACTTTGTAAGTAAATCATGGCCAGACATCAAAAACAAAATTCTGAAAATAGATGGGTGGAGTGAGAAATCACATGATGAATTGTTACGAGATGCACAGAAAGTGTTTGTAAAGAGAGAGAAAGCAAAAACAGAAGGCAAAAATGATGGTAGCCGCAGTTGATGAAGTAGTCAAGAAAAGAATCGAATCAGTGACTAGCAACCGGAGTGGAGGTGGCAGCACGTAGAACATAGTGGAAGGGGTAGAGGACGAGGAGGACCTTTCATAGGGTCCAGTCAACAGGGACAAGGACAGAGGTGGAGACCCCAACAAGCAGGGTGTTATATCCAGAAAAAAAAATCAAAAGATAGAGGGGTGGAGTGAGAAGCCTCTAGAGTTGTTGTTGCGGGAAGCTCAAAAAGTGTCTGTGAGATACGGTGTGTGTGTGTGTGTGTGAGAGAGAGAGAGAGAAAAAAGAGCTGTCCAGCTAATAGAAAATTTAACCCTTTGTGATTCAGTTTGAATGCACATTTGTTTGTTGGTGATTGAATGTTTGTGCTTTGTTCCTTGGAGCTTGAGATCCAGGACTGTTTTGAAACTGATTTCTATTATGGAAATTTAACATAATTTCTTTTAAGTTTAAGGATTTTACAGTGATTATGAAATAAAATGTCAACTCCTGTTCTTTTTACAGGTCATGACTGCCTTACTATCAGTTTCTAACTAATCTCTTTTAGCCGTACATAAAAGTGATTTCAAATCAGCTTAATACGGAGAAAAACAACATGATAATCTTTTTTTGTGTTTCAGACTCATTTGTTTTCACTTAATTTTAAGCCGTAGCTTTATTCAGAAAGTTCCCTCCCTCAATGATAGTTGAAGTTTCAGTTCAACATTAGGCTGTAATAAATCAATCCTATGGTTAATATCTGAGACCTTGGATTCGACCATTATTCATACATTATAAGTTTTTTTTTTAACTTGAATAGACAAATCCTTTTAAGACAGCTTTGGTTATTACACGGCCTATAGCATTGTAATTGAGCAATGACTGGTCAGGACTACTTAAGAAAACTAATTTTGGATTTAAATTAAGGGACTAAAACTGGGTAATAATAATGGATTTCAAAGTTCAGAACTGTATGCATTTTACATTTTAAATATTAAAAACTGAATAAATGAATTTATAATATATAAATATACATTTACAAGTAAGATTCCAAAATGTATAGTTAGGAACAGGCTTTAAAGTTAGACAAGCATAAATTGGTATTTGAAGCTATAGGGAGCAAGAAAGATTGCACTATTTCTTTTAAAAAAAAGGTTTAAACAAAACATTGGGTGATGAAGAATGGTCATTAGGTGGCCCTAAAGCTGTTCAATTGGTTAAATCAGCTCAGCAATTGATCTGGCAATGTAACATGGGATCAGGAACGAAAGAGTTAATTGGACTATGGCGACAGTTTTGTGATGAGAGGCACGAAGAATCAGTTTTGCGCTCATGACAAGATACTGCCACCAAATTGGGGATTGAATTAATTGCAAATGGTGCTATGGAATCTGTTGAGGTTTTTAAAAATGAATGTGCTCGAGCAAAACAATTACAGAAACGAATGAGAAGTCACAAATGACTGATAAGCAAACAGAACTACGCAATTACAGTTTCTAAAATGTTTTAGCCACTTGTTGCATTTCCATCCTGAATTACAGATAATGATTATTTTATTTATATAATATATATAATTAATAATTAATATTTATAATTTATCAATTGTATTAGCCTGTATCAATATTAATTGACAGGATTCCTTCACACTCTCTCAGTGACCTGTCATATTAATTCATAGCTAATTTAAAACATGACAGCATTAAATCATTGTTAATTAAAGAATAGAAGGCTATATTACTGGCCAGAGTGTGTGCAGGCAGTGGCAGCAACAGCCTTATTGGTAGAGGAGAGTCGGAAACTTACTTTTGGGGGAGCCTTAATAGTCAGCACCCCACATCAGGTATGGACCATATTAAATCAGAAAGCAGGGCGGTGGCTTACGGACTCTAGAATTCCAAAATATGAAGCAATTCTAATAGAGAGGGATGACCTTACATTGATCACAGACATTTGTCTGAATCTAGCTACCTTTCTCTGGAAAGGGGAGGATGAAGCTCCCTCAGAACCAGAACATGACTGCCTCGACATTATAGAATATCAAACTAAAGTAAGAATGGACCTTAGAGATATCCCTCTACATTCAGGGGCCAGGCTGTTCATTGATGGGTCCTCCAGAGTGATTGAAGGTCAAAGACACAATGGATATGCAGTAGTGGATAGAATAGAGAGATAGAATGGAGGCTAGTTGACTACCCAATGATTGGTCGGCGCAGACTTGCAAACTTTATGCACTAGAAAGGGCCCTTAAGACCTTGGAAGGCAATGAAGGAACTGTATACACAGATTCTAAGTATGCCTTCGGAGTGGCACACATTTGGGAAGATGTGGCAGGAGAGGGGACTGATCAACAGTAGGGGTAAAGAACTGGCTCATGAGGAATTGGTAAAGCAAGTATTGGAATACCTTTCATTGCCAAAGGAAATAGCGATAGTCCACATAAATGGACATCAGCAGGGAAATGATCCTGAAGCAAAGGGAAATAGATTGACGGATGAAGTCGCTAAGGAAGTAGCTCTGAACCCTCAACCCGCTACAATATAGATTTTGGTACCAGTGGTGCAGGAACCTGGGGGGAGACTGATATTTAGCGCTAAGGAAGAGAGAGAATTAGAAGAACTAGGAGCTATACTGACAGTAGAGGGGCACTGGATGCTACCCGATGGCCGGAGATGCTAAATAAGATGATGATGCGAGAAATTATGGCTGTCTTACACCAGGGGAGTCACTGGGGAGTGCAAACAATGTGTGATTTGGTTTTAAGGAAATATGGATGCAAAGGGATCTACACGATAGCCAAACAGATATATGAGGGATGTATAACATGCAAGAAAATCAACAAGAAGGTATTGAGGAAACAAGTCCCAGGAGGGAGAGAACCTCAGAGATTTTCAAGTAGATTATACCAAATTACCCCGAGTGGGAAGACTGAGGTATATGCGGTAATGGTTGATCACCTATCTGGATGGGTGGAGGCGTACCCTTTAGCTACTGCCACCGCAAGTGGGGTGTCCAAGATAATCTCTCCCAGACCATCATCTCCCAGACCGTCCATAACCTCATCACCTTGGGGGATCTCCCATCCACCGCCTCCAACCTCATAGTCCCACAACCCCGCACCTCCCGCTTCTACCTCCTGCCCAAAATCCACAAACCTGACTGCCCCGGCCGACCCATTGTCTCCGCCTGCTCCTGCCCCACCGAACTCATCTCCGCATACCTTGACACCGTCCTGTCCCACTTAGTCCAAGAACTCCCCACCTACGTTCGGGACACCACCCATGCCCTCCACCTGCTCCATGATTTTCGCTTCCCCGGTCCCCAACGCCTTACTTTCACCATGGACATCCAGTCCCTGTACACCTCCACCCCCCATCACGAAGGACGCCTGAGGTTAGAAAACCAAATAGATCAAGGCCACTAGCTCTCCTTTGTCTAATTTGCTTGCCAGCTATGACCTCCCCTTGACAAAGCCGTGCTGACATAGCTCTATTTTACCGTGCACTTCCAAGTACTCCACCATCTCATCCTTCCTAATGAACTCGAAAATCTAAGCAAAGACCAAGGTCAGGCTAACTGACCTTTAGATTCCAGTCTTCTGCCTCCCTCCCTTCTTAAGCAAGGATGTTACATTACCCATTTTCCAGTCCGCCAGGACCCTCCATGACCCCTCTAGCGATTCCTGAAAGATCACCACCAATGCTTCTACAATCTCCCTCAGAACTCTGGGGTGTAGTGAGAAACTGTATAAGGCATGAGCAGGTAGGAAAAAAGTTAAGTTTATGGTTGCTTGACAAAGGCTCAGGTGGCATGACTTTGACCAGTTAAGAACTTACAGTAAACAATGAGGTGTTGGAGGCAAGGGTAGTGGGTTAACAAGGTGAAAAGCATACATTACGTAATGCCAGTTAACAAGGTTAAGAACATCTACTGTACAATGCCAGATGGATTAATCTTTACTGTTGACGCTCACTGATTGTATCGGTCACCCAATCAATATTGATGTTGCCTTATCTGGATGCTGCTCCCTGTAAGTGACTACATAATTCCTTAAGAATCTGCTGTTCAAAAGACGACAGAGAACTCATGTCTCTATGCACGAGCGATCATTCTCTCTCCCTCCAGGGCATGGAATAAAAATGAAGGAGGTAAAGCCGTACTGTGTCTCAGTGTTTGCTTCGACTGATACCGGGATAGGGAAACTGGATGACAATAGTCCATCTGGTCTGGGTGATTTATTCACCTTCAGACCTTTCAGCTTCCTCACACCTTGTCTTCAATGATGGCCATGTGTTGCTGGAAAAGTGCAGCAGGTCAGGCAGCATCTAGGGAACGGGAGAATCGACGTTTCGGGCATTAGCCCTTCTTCAGGAATGAGGAAAGTTGGTCCAGCAGGCTAAGATAAAAGATAGGGAGGAGGGACTTGGGGGAGGGGCGTCGGAAATGTGTTAGGTGGAAAGAGGTCACCACCCCAGTCTGACCTATCACCCTCACCTTGACCTCTTTCCACCTATCACATTTCCGACGCCCCTCCCCCAAGTCCCTCCTCCCTATCTTTTATCTTAGCCTGCTGGACCAACTTTCCTCATTCCTGAAGAAGGGCTAATGCCCGAAACGTCGATTCTCCTGTTCCCTAGATGCTGCCTGACCTGCTGCGCTTTTCCAGCAACACATTTCCATGTCCAAGATAATACTTGAACACATAATCCCCAGAGACGGGATAGTGGAATGTATAGATTCGGATCAGGGAACTCATTTTACATTCTCCTGTTCCCTAGATGCTGCCTGACCTGCTGCGCTTTTCCAGCAACACATTTCCATGTCCAAGATAATACTTGAACACATAATCCCCAGAGACGGGATAGTGGAATGTATAGATTCGGATCAGGGAACTCATTTTACTTCCAGGGTACTCCAGGGAGTGATGAAGGGTTAGGTATCTCCTGGGAGTTCCACACCCCTTGGCACACGCCTTCATCAGAAAAGGTTGAGAGTGAACCAGACACTCAAGAAGCAGTTATCAAAATTAGTAGTAGAAACCAGACTCCCTTGGACTAAGTGTTTACCTATAGCCCTTTTGAGAGTGCGGACAGCCCAAGGAAAGATATGGGACTGTCCCCTTATGAGATATTGTTTGGCCTGCCCTATCTGGGAACGAAAGGGGAACTGCCAACCCTGGAGACTAAAGATCTGTTCTTAAAAAAGTATATACTGGGCTTGTCCTCGTCTTTGACTTTTCTTAGCAGACACGGACTACTGGCACAGACACCGCATTTATCCCATCCGGCTGGGAGATTGGGTCCTAATTAAGTCATGGACAGAAACTAAATTGCAACCGGATTGGGAGGGACCATACCAGGCTCTTTTGACGACTGAAACGGTGATACGCACGGCGGAGAAAGGCTGGACTCACTACACCAGGATTAAAGGACTGGTGGAATCCCCGGTTAAGAAAGAAGTCTGGACAGCCGAATCGATGGGAGAACCACTGAAACTCAGACTCAAAAGACGTTAAGTAAATGATTTTTATGCGGACGCGGGATAGTTTCTTTTTGATATCTATATATTGTATTGCATGTTAAATCTCTCGGTCCTTCAATACTATTATAGGATGCTGGGGACGCTTAGGGTTACCATATTAACTTCCTTCATATTGGGATTTTGTCAAACGATGCTGTCATCTCCATATTTGTTATTAATGGTCCCTGAGTCTGAATATCCGCAAGTAATAGAGGTTGATGCTTGCAGCCGAGTCAAATGCGCAGATGTAAAGTATCAGAGGGAGTATATTTCCTCCAAAATCCTTCTTAAGACCCGACCGGACACAGGGTATGGTTCACAAAAACCGCCACCTGGCATCACTATCCATAGAGCCCCCTTTCGCCCAGCCTTAGACTGTCCTGACAAAAAGTGCCACCCGATATATCTCACCATCAAAAATACCTCCTCTGAAGACTCCTTTCCCCATAAAAACCGGTCTTGACTCCTTAGTAACGATTTAAAGGTCGTAATAGCTGCCAATGGGAAGTGTTTTTCGGGCTGCTGTTTCTGAATAGCCATAGGAAACAGAAAACGAGCCAAACAACTTGATAATGAGATACATCCTTTTTCCCCTCCCAATGACCCAAAGGTGGTAAAAATTATAGAGGTGAAGGACTTGAAGCAGACCATTGAAATAGAAACTGGATATGGGGACGCAAACGCCTGGGTTGAATGGGTAAAGTACACTGTTAAAACTCTGAATGAAAGCAATTGCTATGCATGTGCCTCCGGTAGACCGGTTGTTCACATTGTCCCCTTTCTGCTCGAGTGGAACCAAAAAAGGCAGGGCATGGAATGTATGATAGCCCTGTATCAGGATAAGACTGCATGGAATGATAGGAATTGTATATCCCTATCTCTAATGTTCCCTCCCTTGGAGAAGACAGATTTGAAAGCTCCCCCCCCATTTTTGACCACGGTCGGGAATCACACATTGTGTATAAGCCGACGGGGTCAAATTGGTCCAGAGACTTGGGGGAGCTGAGGTTATGTTTAAAAACTCAGAATGACACCAAAACAGACAAAGGAGGGAACTACTCAGCTCTCCAGGTTCCCCGGGCAGATCTCTGGTGGTACTGTGGAGGCAGAATATTGCAACCTACCCTACCTCCTGACTGAAGACGGATTTGTGCAATTGGCAATCCCATTCACCTTGGCATTTGAGAAGGAGAAGGTGATAGTAACAAAGAATGAGAGGAGTAAAAGGTCGTTATTAGATACCTCCTTTGATGATAGGATTTATCTTGACTCTATAGGAGTTTCTAGGGGGGTCCCCGATAGGTTCAAGGCCCGCAACCAGATTGCAGCAGGTTTTGAATCGGCCCTATTTTGGTGGGTAACGGTCAACAAGAATGTGGATCGGATAAACTATATTTTTTTACAACCAGCAAAGATTCATCAATTACATTAGAGATGCAGTCAAGGGTATGTCCGAGCAACTTGATGCAACCAGCAGAATGGCCTGGAAAAACAGACTGGCCTTAGATATGATCCTAGCTGAAAAAGGGGGTGCATGTGTGATGTTAGGAGGTAGCTGTTGTACTTTTATTCCAAATAATACAGCACCTGATCGGTCAATCTCTCGTGCCTTGCGAGGATTGACCATCTTGGTGGAAGAATTGGCTGAGAATTCAGGAATGGACACATCACTCACGAGATGGCTGGAATCATGGTTTGGGAAATGGAAGGGAGTGGTCGTCTCCATCCTCACCTCCCTGATAGTGGTAGCAAGGGTACTAAGAGCAATTGGCTGTTGTATCATACCTTGTGTATGAGGGTTAACCCAGCAGCTAATTGAGACGGCCTAGGCAAAACAAATGCCTCCAAAAGGTAATCAGGCAGAGGAACTCAACCTCTTGAACAATGAGGGAATGGGTGACCTTAAGGAATTAGCCACTATAAATGAAGTCTCAGGGATGATGCTAGCGAACTGGAAGGCAACGTATGAGACAAATGCAGAAGATAATACTTAGTAGCCAAGAAGAAAAAGGGGGGATTGTAAGGTATAGGGTTAAAATTGTGCAGAATAAGGGAACAGGTGTTGCTTCTGCAAATGTTTACATTATAAAATTAGGCTGTGTGTGCCAATACTAAACAGTGAGAAGCGAAAACAGGTAGAATTATCTATGACTAATAGGGCAGAGTGACCGTGTAATGGGATGTACCAGTAACAGGAGAATAGTGTGCCAGTCTCAGGAGGGATGTGGCCAACGGATGGAATTTAATTTGGCAGGACGATTGCACGATGACAGCAAACTATGCCAGGATAGTCACATATAAGGAGTGAGATAAATAAGAGTAAGGGGCGACAGGCTTAGAGTAATGGGAGAAGTAAACAGAGGCAGAGAGAAGCTAGACAAAGGTGGAATGAAGCTATGATAGGCTACGCGCTACAGCAAAAGTAATGGGGTGAAAGGGGAGGACCGAGAGACGCAGCTGAACAGCATAAATCAGAATGTTACCCTCAGATCGGGGTGCTTAATCGTTAGGCACCCATTCTTGCAAGTACGTATCAATAAAATTCGCTGCTTCAGAATTTGACTCTGACTGAAATTTATTAATATGTGAGGTTTGTTTCTCACAGTTCAGATTAAGTGATTGGAATGTGAGAATGGCAGAACAATTGTGTGTCTCCAGCAAGATTTGAAAGGACAGTAAAAGGGTTGGGGGAGGGGAGGATGATAACAAGCTAAAAGGGAAGAAATGGGAGTTGATTCACAATTTAAAGGTGTTGAACTCAATAGCCTGGAGATGGGATGTTGCTCCTCTAGTTTGTGCTGTGATTCACTGGAATATGGCTGCATGCCAAGGACAGACATGTGGGCATGCAAGCAGGACAGTGTCTTAAAATGACTAGCTACAGCAAGGTCAAGAGGCCACATTGGGTGCAGCAAATACAATGCAGGTAGGATGTCACTGAATGTGGGGCAGTCCAGGGGTCATAGTTTAAAGATAGGGGGTAAAGCATTTAGGATTGAAATGGGGAGAAATTTCTTCATGTAGAGTGGTCAACCTGTAGAAACCACTGCCACAAAAAGTGGTTGAGGTTAAAACATTGTATTTTCAAGAAGCCCATGTATTTAAAATATTCAAGGATTGGGGGTGGGATTAGGATAGTGAGCTGGATGATTAGCCACGATCATATTGAATGATGGAGCAGGTTTAAATGGTCACATGGACCCCTTCTATTCCTTTCTCCTGTGTTTCAATCAAAGTCCAGTGCCCTGAAACATTCAATGTGTTTGATTTAAAAGCTGCTACCGAATATTCTCTCATTTTATGTTTGTAATTACTTCAAAACATTCCTCTTTAGTCAAATTTTTCGTCAGCTGACGTTCTGTATGAGAGTTTGTCAATGTCCTTCTGAAACACTTACTGACTCATTATTCTGTATCTTAGAGGCCTACGTACACCAGTTCGGGGGAGAAAATGGTGAAAATTGAGCATGCGCCATAACTCCGGGAGAGCGCGCGCGGGTTGCTGCGGCAACGGCGCGAGAGCGCGCGAGTTAGTCGGCCTCACGCGGGAGTCAGTTAGTCAGTCTGCCCCGGGGTCGGGGGCAATGTCGATGGTCCTGCTGCAGCTTGGACAGTGCGGCAACCAGGTAGGCCAGGAGCTGCTCGAGCTGATCAATACGGATGGCCGGAATGACCTGGGCCGGCCTGATAGTTACCGAGCCATTTCTCTGGAGCGCTTTTTCCGACAGGAGGCCGGGACTGATGGTAAGGGACATTTCTGCAGCTTCGTTTTGAGGAAGGGTCACAAAACGTTGACTGCTTTCTCGACACAGATGCTGCCAGATCTGCTGAATTTTTTTCCAGCAATCTCTGTATTTGTTTCTGACTTCAAGTATCCGCAGTTTTTCCTTTTTATTTTGCAGCTGGGGAGGGGGGCGAACCTTCAACCCTACCCCAGATCCCTCACTTTTCACATCCCCCTACCCAGATTCTTCACTTCACACACACATACACCTGGACCCTTCACCACACTCTTTCCCCCCCCCCCCCCCCCCCGATCCTTTACTCTTCACACCCTCCCCAGATCATTCACTTCACACATACCCCCACCCAGAACCTTCACTCTTCACACACCCTACCCAGATTCTTCATTTCGCACTCAGCAGATTTGACTGCATCTGTTAACGTTAACTCAGCTTTCTCTCTCAAGTGGCTCCAGCAATTTCTGTTTTTGTTTCAGCTAGATTAATAGAACAATACAGCACAGAGCAGGCCCTTCGGCCCACGATGTCGTGCCGAACATTTGTCCTAGCTTAAGCACCTATCCAATTGCCGCTTAAAGGTCACCAATGATTCTTACCACTCCCAAAGGCAGCGCATTCCATGCCCCCACCACTCTCTGGGTAGAGAACCTACCCCTGACATCCCCCCATACCTTACATTTATGTTCCCTTGTAACACTGTTGTACCCGGGGAAAAAGTCTCTGACTGTCTACTCTATCTATTCCCCTGATCATCTTATAAACCTCTATCAAGTCACCCCTCATCCTTCGCCGTTCCAATGAGAAAAGGCCTAGCACTCTCTACCTATCTTCGTACGACCTATTCTCCATTCCAGGCAACATCCTAGTAAATCTTCTCTGCACCCTCTCCAAAGCTTCCACATCTTTCCTAAAATGAGG
>NC_057729.1:61327711-61334927 GCF_004010195.1 Chiloscyllium plagiosum | reverse complement strand
TACCATGGGGAACTTTATCAAATGCCTTACTAAAATCCATGTATACTACATCCACTGCTCTACCCTCATCCACATGCTTGGTCACCTCCTCAAAGAATTCAATAAGACTTGTAAGGCAAGACCTACCCCTCACAAATCCGTGCTGGCTGTCCCTAATCAAGCAGTGTCTTTCCAGATACTCATAAATCCTATCCCTCAGTACCCTTTTCATTACTTTGCCTACCACCGAAGTAAGACTAACTGGCCTGTAATTCCTGGGGTTATCCCTATTCCCTTTTTTGAACAGGGGCACAACATTCGCCACTCTCCAGTCCCCTGGTACCACCCCTGTTGACAGTGAAGATGAAAAGATCATTGCCAACGTCTCTGCAATTCCTCTCTTGCTTCCCACATAATCCTAGGAAATAGAGGCATACAGCGTGGGAACCCTTATGTCCAACTCACCCGTGCTGACCACTCATCCCAATGTGACTTCTTCCCATTTGCCAGCATTTAGCACAAAACCATCTTAAACCCTTCCTATTCCAATTCCAAACCAACGCCACCTACAAGTTTGCTGACAACACCATTGTAGTAGGACGGATATTCATATACCCATCCAGATGCCTTTTAAATGCTGTGATTGTACCAGTCTCCACCGCTTCCTCTGGCAGCTCATTCCATATACGCACCACCCTCTGTATGAAAAAGTTGCCCCTTGGGTCCCTTTTAAATCTTTCCCTTCTCATCTTAAACCTATGCCCTCTAGTTTTGAAATGCCCCACACTGGGCGAAAGACCTTATTTATTACCTTATTGTCAGAGAAATTACCCAATTAAACAGCGAATTGGGTGAAATTGACTAACTGTTTATTACAAGCAATATTGCTGGAGGAGAAATTGACTAGGCTGACACACAACTGACAGTCTGTACAGGTAGACCAAGGTTCTCTTCCCCGAGCGGTGAGTGTGGGCAGTTTGCTCAAGTGAAGAATGAAATCAATGGGAGAACAATCAGCCATCCAGGGATAGCAACCAGTTCATAATCGAAACAGGAGATTTCGGTCTGGTGTGAGAGTAGGTGGAAGTGTCTGTCTCATCCTGGCATCAGTGGGTTTCCATTGTGGCTTGGTCGCGGGCAAGTTACCTTAGTGCCTCTCAGTCTGGGCAACCTTTGTGGAGTTCCAGTACATACGAGGAGCGAGGCTGCCCTTAGGGCTTCGGGAGTGGTTATGCTTATTGAGGGCTAGGAAGCCTATTGTAAGGCTGTCTCAGGAAAGGTATTCCCCAGTCTGGAAGTGTCTTGAGTCATCTCCTGTTTGCTGCCTGGTGTCTTAGTTAGCCTGTTTAGTGAAGGCTGAGGCACTTTGGGTAGTTTCTGTTGTGGCTTAGGCAGACATGGTTCTTTATCTCTTTTTGGCCATGCTGTGGGTGGACAGGATACTGGATTTTCTCCCAAACCTATCCACGCACCTCATGATTTTACAAACCTCCATAAGGTCACTGTTCAGCCTTTGATGCTCCAGGGAAAACAGCCCCAGTCTATTTAGCCTCTCTCTATAGTTCAAATACTCCGACCGTGGCAACATCCTTGTAAATCTTTTCTGAAACCCTTTCAAGTTTGATGAATGGACTATCTAGCCTCAAATAATGTTGATATTGCTAACGTTGATCTCGCCTAATGCACGCCCTGTGCAGTGTAACCTGCATGCCTCTAAGTCTTTTTGATCTTTGCTTAATGTCTGTACATTTTCCTGTACTGCTGGTAAAGAAAGCTTTTCACTGTACTTTGGTACATGTGACAATAAATCAATCAAATTGTCATGCACCCATCCAGATGCCTTTTAAACATTGTGATCGTATCTGCCTCCACCACTTCCTGTGGCAGCTCATTCCATACACACACCACCCTCTATGGTGGGAAAAGATACCATTCGTGTCCTTTTTAAAATTTTTCTCCTCTCACTTTAACTTATGTCCTCTAGTATTGGACTCCTCCACCATAAGAAAAAGTCATTGGCTATTCAGCATTTATAGCTCTTTGTTCTATTATAGAGTACCTTTAGTCGAAAAATGTGACACTGGAAAATCACAGCAGGTCAGGCAGCATCTGAGGAGCAGGAGAATCAACATTTTGTGCATAAGCCCTTCATAAGGAATGTGGGGTGGGGGTTTGGCAAGGGGGCTGAAAGATAAATAGGAAGGTTGGGATAAGCTAGCTGGGAAGGCGATAGGTAGATGCAATTGGGGGATGATGGTGATAGGTCGGGGAGGGGTGGATGGATAGGTGGGAAGGAAGATGGACAGGTAGGACAGTTCAAGAAAGCAGTGCAGAGATGGAGGTTTGGATCTGGGATGACGTTGGGCGGGGAGGGGAAATGAGGAAACTGGTGAAGTTGATGTTGATGCAGTGTGGTTGGAGGGGGTCCCAGGTGTAAGATGAAACGTTCTTTCTCCAGGCATCGGGTAGCTTGGATTTGGCAGTGAAGGCCCAGGACTTCCTTCCACTCCGCCAAGGACAAGCGAGAGTTGAAGTGGTTGGCCACTGGGCAGTGGGGTTGTTTGGTGTGTGTGTCCCAGAGATGTTCCCTGAAATGTTTTGCGAATTAGTGACCTGTCTCCCCAATGTAGAGAAACCACATTGAGAGCAATGGATGTAGTAGATGAGGTGTTTGAGTGTGCAGGAAAATCTCTGCCAGACATGGAAGGATCCTTTGGGGCCTTGGATGAGGTGTGGGGGAAAGTGTGGGCACAGGTTTTACATCTCTTGCGGTGGTAAGGGAAGGTGCTGAGAGTAGAGGGTGGGTTGGTGGGGGCAGGGAGTGGACCCAACGAGGGAGTCACCGAGGGAATGGTCTCTGGGGAATGCCGAAAGGGGTGGGGGGGAATATATCTCTGGTAGTGGGGTCTAATTATAGGTGGCGGAACTGGCGGAGGATAATGCGCTGTATCTGGAAACTTGTGGGGTGGAAGGTGAAGACTGGGTGGTAGTTGTGGTGGTGGTGGTGGGGGGGCGGGTTGGGGAGGAGGAGGAGGAGGAGGGAGGTGTAGGGTCATCTTCTGTCTTGGAACCCTAACCACACAGCATCAACATCAACTTCACCAGTTTTCTCATCTTCCCTCCCCACACCTCACCCCAGATCCAACCACCCAATTTGGTATCGTCCTCTTGAACTGTCCTACCTGTCCATCTTTTTTCCCACCTATCCGCTCCATCCTCTCCTCAGACCTTTCACGATCATGCCCCCACTTGCATCTATCTATTGCCTTCCGAGGTACCTCACCCAACTCCCACTCTCCTATTTATATAGTGGGCGACACGGTGGCACAGTGGTTAGCATTGCTGCCTCACAGCGCCAGAGACCCGGGTTCAATTCCCGCCTCTGGTGACTCTCTGTTTGGAGTTTGCACGTTCTCCCCGGGTCTGCGTGGGTTTCCTCCGGGTGCTCCGGTTTCCTCCCACAATCCAAAAATGTGCAGGTTAGGTGAATTGGCTATGCTAAATTGCCCGGTGTTAGGTGAAGAGGTAAATGTAGGGGAATGGGTCTGGGTGGGTTGCGCTTCGGCGGGTCAGTGTGGACTTGTTGGGCCGAAGGGCCTGTTTCCACACTGTAAGTAATCTAATCTAATCTTATCTCTCAGCTCTCTCTCCACGCTACTCCCACCAGCCACCGCTCCTGATGAAGGGGTTAAGTCCGAAACATCGATTCTCCTGCTCAGATGCTGCCTGACCTGCTGTGTTTTTCCACCGCCACATTTTTTGACTCTGATCTCTAGCATCAGCAGTCCTCACTTTCTCCTATATAGTACCTCCGCTGATTGCTTACCAATTTTTGCTGTAATATTAAGGCCAAGTACAGTCTAAATAATTTTAATACCCACTACCTTCCCTACTCTTTCTGCTGTGGTATGTCTGTTGTGCAATTGAGCATTAGTCTTCCAGTGGGTTTCTGAGTCTTTTTAAAAAAAAATCTGGATGAAATAAATCTGTACCTTTGTTAATGGCTGGATTATATATTTTTCAGTGCGATTTGTAATTTCCCAGTGCTGGTATGATTTTATTTTCAGCAGTGCCGGTTGCTCGGGCTGTTCTTGTGGACATGGAGCCAAAGGTAATCAGCCACACTTTGGCCAAAGCTATGAAGTCAGGGCAGTGGAGTTATGGAAACCATTCCTACTTCTGCCAAAAACAAGGATCTGGAAACAATTGGGCAAATGGGTAAGAATGAATTTAGCCACCACCACAACACCTACAATACGTGGATTGTAGTAGTTTAAGAAAGCAACTCACCATTTTTTCAAGGGCAACTAGGAATGGGCAGCCAGCAACACCCACATCCCATGAATGAGCCATAGTCATAGAGATGTAAAGCACAAAAACGGACTCTTTGGTCCAACTCGTCCATGTAGACCAGATATCCTAAACTAATCTAGTCCCACCCAACAGCACCCAGCCCATATCCCTTCAAACCCTTCCTATGCATATACCCATCCAAATGCCTTTTAAATGTTGTAATTGTACCAGCCTCCACCACTTCTATACATGCACCACCCTTTGCGTGAAAAGGTTGCCCCTTAGGTCTCTCATATCTTTCCCCTCTCGCCCTAAACCTATGCCCTCTAGTTCTGGACTCCCCCACCCCAGGGAAAAGACTTTGTTTGTTTATCCTATCCATGTCTCTCATGATTTTATAAACCACTATAAGGTCACTTCTCAGCTTCCAACGCTTCCGGGAAAAAAGCATCAGCCTGTTCAACTTCTTCCTATACCTCAAATCTTCCAACCCTGGCGATATCCTTGTAAGTCTTTTCTGAACCCTTTCAAGTTTTGCAACATCCTCCTGATAGGAAGAATTGCACGGAATATTCCAACAGTGGCCTAACCAATGTCCTGTACAGCCACAACGTGACCTCTCAATGCCTGTACTCAATACTGTGACCAATAAAGGAAAACATACCAAATGCCTTCTTCACTATCCTATCTACCTGCAGCTCTACTTTCAAGGAGCTATGAACCTGCACTCCAAGGTCTCCTTGTTCAGCAGCACTCCCTCGGACCTTACCATTAAGTGTATAAGTCCTGCTAAGATTTGCTTTCCCAAAATGCAGCACCTCGCATTTATCTAAATTAAACTCCATCTGCCACTCCTCAGCCCATGTACCCATCTGATCAAGATCCTGTTGTTATCCAAGGTAATCTTCTTTGCTGTCTATTGCATCTGCATTTTGGTGTCATCTGCAAACTTGCTAACTATACCTCTTAAAGTCACATCTAAATCATTTATATAAATGACGAAAAGTAGTGGACTTAGCACCGATCCTTGTTGTACTCCGCTAGTCACAGGCCTCCAATCTGAAAAACAACACTCCACCATTACCCTATGTCTTCTGCCTTCGAGCCAGTTCTGTACCCACATGGCTAGTTCTCCCTGTATTCCAGGTAATCTTGCTTGAGGTTGAAACTTTATTGCTGGAACAGCACAGCAGGTCAGGCAGCATCCAGGGAACAGGAGATTCGACGTTTCGGGCACAGGCCCTTCTTCAGGTAATCTTGCTAACCAGTCTCCCATGTGGAACCTTGTCGAATGCCTTACTGAAGTACATATAGATCACGTCTACTGGTCTGCCCTCATCAATCTTCTTTGTTACTTCTTCAAAAAACTCAAATCAAGTTTGTGAGACATGATTTCCCATGCAGAAAGCCATGTTGACTATCCCTAATCAGTCTTTGCCTTTCCAAATACATGTATATCCTGTCCCTCAGGATTCCCTCCAACACCTTTCCCACCACTGACGTCAGGCTCACTGGTCTATTATTCCCTGGCTTATCCTTACCATCTTTCTTAAATAGTGGCACCACGTTAGCCAACCATCAGTCTTCCAGCACCTCACCTGTGACTATCGATGATGCAAATGTCTCCACAAGAGGCCCAGCAATCACTTCTCTAGCTTCCCACAGAGTTCTCGAGTACACCTGATCATGTCTTGGGGATTTATCCACGTTTATGCATTTCAAGACATCTAGCACTTCTTCCTGTGTTATATAGACATTTTTCAAGGTGTCACCATCTCTTTCCCTATATTCTATATCTTCCATGCCCTTTCCCAGAGTAAACACTGATGCAAAATACTCATTTGATATCTCCCCCATCTCCTGTGACTCCACAAAAAAGCCGCCTTGCTGATCTTTGAGGGGCTCTATTCTCTCCCGAGTTATCCTTTTGTCCTTAACGTATTTGTAAAAACCCTTTTGGATTCTCCTTCATTCTGTCATGTCCCCTTTTTGCCCTTCTGATTTCCCTTTTAAATATACCCCTACTGCCTTTATATTCTTCTAAGGGTTCACTTGATCTCTCCTGTCTATACCTGACATATGCTTCCTTTTTCTTAACCAAACCCTTGATTTCTTTAGTCAACAGCACTCTCTATACCTACAAGCCTTTTCTTTCACCCCAGCTCCTCCAAGACCGTGTTAGGGAACTGGAGCTGGAGTTGGATGAACTTCGGATCATTCGGGAGGCAGAGGGGGTCATAGATCAGAGTTATAGGGAAGTAGTAACTCCAAAGATGGCAGATAGATGGGTTACAGTGAGGGGGACTGGGAGGAAGCAGCCAGTGCAGGGACCCCCTGCGGCCGTTCCCCTCAAGAACAAGTATACCGTTTTGGATACTTGTGGGGGGGATGACTTACCAGGGGTAAGTAACGGGGCTCAGGTCTCTGGCACGGAGCCTGTCCCCGTTACACAGAAGGGAAGGGCGAAGAAGAGCAGAGCAGTAGTAATTGGGGACTCGATAGTTAGGAGCACAGATAGGCGGTGTTGTGGGAACGAGAGAGACTCACGTCTGGTATGTTGCCTCCCAGGTGCAAGGGTACGTGATGTCTCTGATCGTGTTTCCCGGGTCCTGGAGGGGGAGGGGGACCAGCCCGAAGTCGTGGTCCATATTGGCACCAACGACATAGGTAAGAGGAGTGCCGAGGATGTTAGACAGGCTTTCAGGGAGCTAGGTTGGAAGCTCAGAGTTAGAACGAACAGAGTTGTTGTCTCTGGTTTGTTACCCGTGCCACGTGATAGAGACTCGAGGAATAGGGAGAGAGAACAATTAAATGCGTGGCTCCAGGGATGGTGCAGGAGGGAGGGGTTCCAGTTTTTGGATAACTGGGGTTCTCTCTGGGGACGGTGGGACCTCTATAAACAGGATGGTCTACACCTGAAACTGAGGGGCACCAGTATCCTTGG
>NC_057729.1:61301082-61325618 GCF_004010195.1 Chiloscyllium plagiosum | reverse complement strand
CTCAGTTGTAGATTTCACTTTTGAACGTGACTTGTGTAGTTACTAGTTCCTGATGAAGAGCTCATGCTCGGAGCATCGATTCCCCTGCTCCTTGGATGCTGCCTGACCTGCTGTGCTTTTACGACATAGAACATAGAAGATTACAGCGCAGTTGAGGCCCTTCAGCCCTTGATGTTGCGCCAACCTGTCGAACCAATCTGAAGCCCTTCTAAACGACACTATTCTATTTTCGCCCATATGACTATCCAATGACCGTTTAAATGCCCTTAAAGTTGGCGACTCAACTACTGTTGCAGGCAGTGCGTTCCATGCGCCTACTATTCTGAGTGAAGAAACTACCTCTGACATCTGTCCTATACCTATCACCCCTCAATATAAAGCTAAGTCCCCTCAGGCCAGCCATCACCGTCCAAGGAAAAAGGCTATCACTGTCCACCCTGTCTAACCCTTTGATTATCTTATATATCTCAATTAAGTTGCCTCTCAAACTTCTTCTCGCTTAATATATTCTTTTTTAATGCTGCAGTTTCTGCACACAGCTTCTTTCCAGCAGCAATTTGCTGCTGCCTGACATGTGTTTCCACAGCAGTGGCAGTTTTGTGTCTGCGTTGGTGCTTGTCCCTGGGCCACCATTTTGTGAACTCTCAGCCACCATTTTGTGAGGTGTTGACCTTCCTTGGCTGCGAGTTCCATCACGGTTGCCATTCCCAGCACTTTCATTTAAGTGTAGTCACCTTTGCGTCAGTAATCTCTTCTGGATCGCTTCACATCTTACGGCAGGCTGCTACAAAAGGTAGAGTCTCGTGGGATCTGAGGTGAGTCTGCGTTGGTGCTTGTCCCTGGGCCACCATTAAGGGGGGGTAGATATAGGACTGATGTTAGGGGTAGGTTCTTCACTCAGCGAGTTGTTAGTTCATGGAATGCCCTGCCAGTAACAGTGGTGGACTCTCCCTCTTTATGGGCATTTAAGAGTGCACTGGATAGGTATATGGAGGATAGTGGGTTAGTGTAGTTTAGGTGGGCTTGGATCGGCGCAACATCGAGGGCTCAAGGGCCTGTACTGCGCTGTATTCTTCTATGTTCTATGTAACTGGAATATACTGTCTCTGGACTCTCGTTATCTCATTTCTGAAGGTTTCCCATTTTCCAGCCGTCCCTTTACCTGCGAACATCTGCCCCCAATCAACTTTTGAAAGTTCTTGCCTAATACCGTCAAAAATGGACTTTCTCCAATTTAGAACTTCAACTTTTAGATCTTGCCTATCTTTTTCCAGTACTGTTTTAAAACTAATAGAATTATGGTTGCTGGCCTCAAAATCCTCCCCCACTGACACCTCAGTCACCTGCCCTGCCTTATTTCCCCAAGAGTAGGTTAAGTATTGCACTTTCTCTAGTAGGTACATCCACATACTGGATCAGAAAATTTTCTGACACACAATTATCAAGTTTTTCTCCATCTAAACCCTTAACACTATGGCAGTCCCAGTCTATGTTTGGAAAGTTAAAATCCCCTACCATAACTACCCCATAAGTCTTACAGATAACTAAGATCTCCTAACAAATTTGTTTGTCAATTTCCATCTGACTATTAGGGGGTCTATAATACAATCCCAATAAGGTTATCATCCCTTTCTTATATATAGGTTCCACCCAAATAACTTCCCTGGATGTATTTCCTTGAATATTCTCCTTCAGTACAGCTGTAATGCTGTCCCTTATCAAAAATGCCACTCCTGCTCCTCTCTTGCCTCCCTCTCTATCCTTCCTGTAGCATTTGTATCCTGCATCATTAAGCTGCCAGCCCTGTCCATCCCTGAGCCATGTTTCTGTAATTGATATGATACCCCAATCCCTTGTTCCTAACTATGTCCTGAGTTCATCTGCCTTCCCTGTTAGACCCCTTGCATTGTAATAAATGGAAGTTATCAGTTCTACCTTGTTCTCAGCTTTGTCCCTGCCTGCTCTGACTCTTTGACTTGCTTCTTTTCTTAACTGTATCAGTCTCAGATTGATCTCTCTCTTCACTATCTCCCTGCTTCCACCCCCTCCACACACACCTTACTATTTAAATCCTCCCAAGCAGCTCTAGCCAATCTCCCTGCCAATATATTAGTCCCCTTCCAATTTAGGTGCAATCCATCCTTCTTGTACAGGTCACTAATGAATTTAAAAGAAAACCTCTGAAACAGCAACTTTCCTTTGACAGTTCTTTACTCTTAGAGAAATTGACTCCTGGTTTCTTGCAGTGATACCTATATATGTTGTTACTGCCAACATGTCATTAAAGCAAAATGTACTTTGTCGAAGTTTCAATCTTCAGCATTTATGCATGAATGTTTTCACACTGACCGGTGTATCCCTTTGTTTCATTGCTTTGAAATGGTGTCATATGTTAGCATTTTCCAAGCTTTCCCTGTTCCTAGTCATTTCTCCTAAAGGTGCTGTGTAAGGTTCTGCTGCTGCTCAAAACCCTTGTTTAATATTTCAAGTCTGCAACCTTCAAACTTGAGTTGAGAGCTAAACTGAGCCAACTGGCAAATGCATAGCCCTCAAAAAAGATTTTAAACAATATTTCAGCTTTCTAACATGTGCTTGTATTATTATCTGGAAGCATTGATCTGCAGTGCTGAGTTGAGAGAGTGCTGCACCATTGGAGGCACTGCTTTTCAAGCAAGACTTCAAGCAGACTTGATTAAGGACACAAAGTTGAAGGAACCTTTTGGGGGAAGCAACCATAACACAGAGTCACAGAGATGTACAGCACGGAAACTTCAGTCCAATTCGCCCATGCCGACCAGATATCCTAATCTAATCTAGTCCCATTTGCCAGCACTTGGTCCATATCACTCTAAACCTTCCTATTCATATATGCATCCACATGTCTTTTAAATGCTGTAATTGTACCAGCCTGCACCACTTCCTCTGCCAGCTCATTCTATACACTCCCCACTCTCTGCATGAAAAAGTTGCTCCTTTTGGTCCCTTATATCTTTTCCCCTCTCCCCCTAAACCTGTGCCCTCTAGTTCTTCCTCCCCTACCCCAGGGAAAAGACCTTGTGTATTTATCGTTTTCATGCCTGCCATGATTTTATAAACCTCTCAGGTCACCCCTCAGCTTCTGACACTCCAGGGAAAACAGCCCCAGCCTATTCAGCTTCTCCCTATGCCTCAGATTCTCCAACCCTGGCAACATTCTTGTAAATCTTTTCTGAACCCTTTCAAGTTTCACAACATTCTTCTGATAGAAAGGAGACCAGAACTGCACACACTATTCCAAAAGTGGCCTAACCAATATCCTGTACAGCCACAACATGACTTCCCAACTCCCATACTCAATGCTCTGACCAATAAAGGAAAATATACCAAACACCTTCACGATCCTAACTACCTGCAGTCCAAGGTCTCTTTGTTCAGCAACACTCCCCAGGACCTTACCATAGAGTGTATAAGTCCTGCTTTGATTTGCTTTGCCAAAATGCAGCATCTCGCATTTACCTAAATTAAACTCCATCTGCCACTCAGCCCATTGGCCCATCTGATCATGATCCCGCTGTACTCTGAGGTTAACTTCTTCGCTGTCCAGTACACCTCCAATTTTGGTGTCATCTGCAAGCTTACTAACTACTCCTCCTGTATTCACATCCAAATAATTTGTCTCGATGACAAAACATGGTAAAATTCATCCTGCAGTTTGAGAGGGAAAAGATCGGAAGAGTAATCTAGTAGGGAAGACAGTGGAGCAACAATGGCAGAAGTTTCTGGTTGTAATTCAGGGGGCTCAGCAGTAATTCATCCCAAGGAAGAAGCAGCATGTTGGGGAGGATGAGGCAACCGTACGTGAGAAAGGAAGTCAGGGACAGCGTAAAAGCAAAAGGTAAAGCATTCAATGTGGTGAAGATAAATGGGAAGGCAAAGGATTGGACGCCCTTTTAAAAACCAGAAAAGGCTAACTTAAAAATGCAGTAAGGAGTAGAAAGATGAAATCTGAGCTTCCATAGCTCGTAATATATAAGATTGTAAGAGATTTGGGCGACACGGTGGCACAGTGGTTAGCACTGCTGCCTCGCAGCGCCAGAGATCCGGGTTCAATTCCCGCCTCAGGTGACTGACTGTGTGGAGTTTGCACGTTCTCCCCGTGTCTGCGTGGGTTTCCTCCGGGTGCTCCGGTTTCCTCCCACAGTCCAAAGATGTGCAGCTCAGGTGAATTGGCCATGCTAAATTGTCCGTAGTGTTAGGTAAGGGGTAAATGTAGGGGTATGGGTGGGTTACGCTTCGGCGGGTCGGTGTGGACTTGTTGGCCCGAAGGGCCTGTTTCCACACTGTAAAGTAATCTAATCTAATTTGTTTAAATGTCTAAAAAATAAGACTGAGGCAAGATTGGATATTGATCTACTGGAAATTGAGGCTAGGGAAGTAGTAATGAGAAACAAAGAAATAGTGGAGGGACTTAATAGCTACTTCACATCTGTTTTCAGTGGAAGACACTAGTAACACAGCAGCTTCGAGAGTCAGGGCATCACGAAGGAGAAGGTCCAGGGAACCTGAAAGGTCTGAAGGTTACGATAATGAATAAAATTCAGAAGTGCTTTGTTGACTGGAAAGTGCTTTAGGATGTCTAATTTGCAATAGAAATTCAAGTCTTTTCTGTTTCCTCTTTACATCATCACGAATAAAATGTTTAATTTGTGTTTTGCTACTTAGATTCTGTATCCATGGTCCTCGGCATGAAGAAGCTGTGCTGGATTTGGTCCAAAGAGAGGTGGAGCAGTGTGAGAGATTTAGTGGCTTTATTGCAATGATGAGTCTGGCTGGAGGTACTGGCTCTGGCTTGGGGACTTATATCACTCAGTGTTTACGGGATATGTATCCAAACTCGTTCATATTGAACCAGCTCACCTGGCCTTATGGAACTGGAGAGGTAAGATTGGTTCTTGGTTATGGTGTTAAGTCCATATGTTATATATCATAGAATCCCTATAGTGTGGAAACGTAGGGATTTGGTTCAACAAGTCCACACATATCTTCAGAAGAGTATCCCACTCAGACTTATTCCCCTACCCTATTATAATGCACCTAACCTACACATCATTGAACACTATGGGCCATTCAGTTTGTCTAATTCACCTAACCTGCACATCTTTGGAGAGCCTCACTTAAATTGGGGTAGATGGAAGTGATATTTTTACCAATGAGAATAATTTAATCTGACAAGTGTCAAAATGTCCAAAGATAAATTACTTGTTTACAACTCTGTCCATTATTCACCAATCTTTCTAAAATTAATTTGAGATCCTGTAATTTCTCTGTCTTTTTAAATTTGAGCATGTGACCTCATCACTGCCAGATAAGGTGCCTTGGAGGGTTATACTCTGCAATGCTGTGAAGAAATGCATTGTGTTTATGTGGGATTTGGCATTATGCAGACTTTTTTCATAGAATAGCCTTTATTGTCACATGCGTTCAAATGAGTGCAGCAAAAAGTTTGTAATGTTGCCTCTTGGCAACATCTTAGGTATAGAGTACCTAGGTACAGATGTTTTAAGTGGTGTTAGAGAGTAAAAAGTAAAAGGTTAGCATGGGAACAGTTCAGAAGTCCAGAATGATAATAGAAGTGACCATAAGTACTTAGGTTCCAGTCCCTCTCCAGCATGAGTCTGTGCCCGCTGGCCCAGAATGCAAGGCCATGCTGCCTCCACGTGCCATTTCTGTCCAGGGCTAATTTGGCTGCTGCGCTGGCTCCAGCCTGTGCACTCTGCAGCCGCACCAGTATTTGGCCTGCTCACTCCACAGATGGGGCTGGACTTGGCCTGATCGCTCTGCTCCCGCTTGGGCTCTGACTGCAACCAGTCGTCTTCGACTCTAATCTCCAGACAGGGCAGTCAAAAGTTGGGGTGATGGGGAAGGAAAAAGGTACAAAGAAAAGAAATAGACGAAGGAAAGGTAAAAAGAACTGGTGAGCAGAAGCACTCTGACAGGAGTGTCCTACTCTTCTGCCATCGTGTCACATGAAAATTGGTTGTTATTCTTGGTTCTTTATTTTTAATAGAATTTCTAGTAGATTTTGGGAACTAGCTACCTCCTGACTTTATCTCAGATAATCAGGATTTCACATGAGTAGCTCATTTGGGTATTGTCAGCTTTTGCAGTGTTTCAGTGGCTAAACCCTCATCTGGTGAGAAGTAAAAAATTTAAAAGGGACCTAAGGGGCAGCTTTTTCCATAAAGAAGAAGGTGCGTGTGTATGAAATGAGCTGCCAGAGGAAGTGGTGGAGGCTGGTACAATTACAACATTTTAATAAGCATCTGGATTAGTATGTGAATTGGGAGGGTTTAGAGGGATATGGGCCAAGCGCTGGCAAATGGGACTAGATTAGGTTAGGATGTCTGGTCAGCATTCTTGAGTTGGACTGAAGGGTCTGTTTCCGTGCTGTACATCTCTATGACGCTCGGTCGGGAGGTTATTGGTTCAAGTCCCACTCCAGGGATTTGTGTGTCAAAACAAAGACTGACACACACTGCTGAATGTCAGATGTACCATCTTTTGGGTGAGACTTTACATTGTGGTTCTGTCTGTTGTCTTAGACGGATATCAAAAATTTCCTCTCACTAATTGGAAGAAGAGTGGTTCTACCTCCATAGGTGTTTAATGGGCTGTGAAATGCTTTTGAAAGTTTAGTAGCACTGTTTTTCTTCCCTCTCTCTGTTCTTGCCCTCAGTCTATTATTCTGCTTCAATATCTTTTTCTTTCCATCTTACTTCTATGAAATGCCTGAGAAATAGATGGAAAAGCATCTCCACGTTTGAGTCGTAATGCACTGAAGGAGGCCAGTTGGCCCATCAAGTCCACTGAGCTGGACTAGTAGTGACTACCCAGAAGCCTATTCCAAGTGTAATCAGATATTGTGTGACAATGCTGTACTCGTGACCTGTCAGTAATATCATGTATTTATAACACACAAACAGGCCACTCAGCTCAGCTGGTCCATGCCAATGTTCATATTCCACTCGAGCCTCCTCCCAAATCCTATCAACATATTCTTCTGTTCCTTTTCACCTTTTATCTATTTGGCTTCCCCTTAAATGTACCAATACTATTCACATCTACCATCTACCCACAGAGAGAGGGAAGAAAAACAGTGCTACTAAACTTTCACAAGCATTTCACAGCCCATTAAACACCTATGGAGGTAGAGCCACTCTTCTTCCAATTAGTGAGATGAAATTTTTAATATCTGTCTAAGACAACAGACAGGACCACAATTTAAAGTCTCACCCAAAAGATGGTACATCTGACATTCAGCAGTGTGTGTCAGTCTTTGTTTTGACACACAAATCCCTGGAGTCTCTCACTCCCTGGGTAAATTTAGGCTACAAGTGGAAACATTTTCTTTGCGTGTATTCTTTCAACCCCTTTCATAATGCTAACAACCACCATTGGGCAGTTTATTGTCTCTTCTTCTAGAGGTAAGAGCTCTAGCCTTCTCAGTCTTTGCTGATGGTTGTAAATTCTCAGTTCTCATTTTGTAAATTGTTTTTGTACATGTTCCAGAGCCTTTCCCTAATATATGGTCCAGAATAATCCACTATTCTGAGTATACTGTGGCCAGTATTCTAAGACGTTTAACATACTATTCTTACTTTCCCAGTGCTTCCTATGCTTTTTCCTTAATAATATTCTTAATGTTTGCCACTGGTTTTAGTGATTTGTTTGTTTGAATACCAGATCTCCCTGTCCCTCCACCCAACATTATCTAGGGAGCATGGGGTTTACTTATTTTTCTGAGGCAGCACCTCCATACTGTGATAAAGAGCAGGGGAATGGGCTTCAGGTTTGTGCTGTGAAGGTAAGGCAATGGGGGTTATATGACCTTTTAGTATTCCGAAATTACTTTTGCTGAAATAACTTTTTGTTCTTGGTCAGGTTATTGTCCAGGATTATAATGCAGTGCTGACGCTGTCCCACTTGTATAAGACTTCTGATGCACTTCTGATTCATGAGAATGACACTGTTCACAAGATTTGCTCTCAGTTGATGAACATAAAGCAGATTTCCTTCACAGACATCAACAAAGTCATTGCTCACCAGCTCGGGAGTGTCTTACAGCCAGTATGCACCAGATGGAGTATTTCAGAATATGGCACAAATCCCCTTGGTAAGAAGAAACTCCATTTTATCAACCATCCTCTTCATTTCTTTCTGATCTGACTTTGATGCTCTTTTAAGGTCAGGTGGGTAAGACATAACCAGTCTGCAGTTACTGACAATTGCACATGGCCAATGACTGATATCAAATGTGACCCATTCAACCTATAACATGCCTATGTAGTGTCTTTCACTGTTTAGCATGTGCACCTCTGTTTGGGCATGCATATTTTTTATATTAAAGTGTGCTAAGTCATTCTCTCACTCTTTCCTTTGTACATTTTCTTGTGCACACTTCCTTGCCATATATTCTGTCTTGTGAAAGAACATTCATTTCCTGAGTATTAGTGAGAGAGTATACTCTCTCACTGGTGGTTTACGGTTGAATCCGCATTGTTCATGTGGCTAAAATCTTGGTAGTTACTATCAATGTCCAAAACTGTTGTAACTTCTTATTCAGTTACTTCATGTGCATCAGAAGGTCACTGAATATTTCAGATCCTATTGAAGATTTGGATCCCCAGGAGGGACATCTCAGTTTTGCGATCGGTCAAAAGAATCACTAAAAGTACAGTCTGTTTAAAGCAAGGTTACCAGTTTAAGAAAATAAGTCAGCCTGGCATAGATATGTCCAACAACACATAGGTTAAAAGTTTCTGAGTTCCATGGAGAAATTGCGCAATTAAGTTTGAACAAGAAGCCATTTTTATATTTTTTTAAGATACGGTGCAACCTTAATTACAAAGGAAAACCAATGGAATGTAATAACCTGATGTAATGGACAGCAGGTTAATCCAATGATATTTCCTGGGGAACAGTATGATCTCACATTATGTCTCGTGCTTGCAAGTTCAACGTTAGAGTGGTCAGTTAATGTGTTATGATTCATTTTATGAAAACTTCATTGTCTGCTTTATCTTTTAGTTCAGCCAGCTCAGCAAAGCAGGAATGCAGCCTTCAACCATTTTAGCACGGTATTAATCCTGAAACCATTTTGTTAGGTTATTTTATATTAAAAATCCACTATGTTATTAATAAAAGCTTGCATAGATTTGTTGCTCCTGACAATAGCTTAAATCCAGATTTTAGATCCTCACTATCACCATCTTTAACAATGGGTTGCTGGTGTCTATTCCTTCTGTTTAATTCTGAAACAAGAAAAGACCTCCTGGCGGATCTGTCCTGTCCCACATGTGGTCACATTTCAGACACTCCCCATTCACCCACAGCCACAAGATCTCATGGTAGAGAAACATAAAATCCTGTTCTTTAACGGCTGGGAGGATGAGATGTCTAGATTTTTCCTTTCCTGTCCACTTTGGCAATCAAAACTAGTCTAAAGAACCATGGCCTCTGATTTAATATCATGCATTCCTATCCTTTCCAAAAGGTGATTGTCTCAGTTTGAAACAGGTCCAGCTCTTGCTTGACAAAATTCAATGATTAAACATCCACTGTACGAGATGGCTGTCTGTACCAGGGGAATACTATTCCCTGGGAGAAAAACAGTCTGCTGATATCCAACCTGGACCTTAACTTAAACAACTTGAAGCTAAGACCTTTTTTTTTCCCAAGTTTGTTTAGTCATAGTCATACAGAATAGGAACAGGCCTTTCATCCCACGATGTCTATGTCTACCAGCAAACACCAGACTATCCTAATCCCATTTTACCTTCACTGCATCTAAAGCCTACTATGCCCTGGCATTTTAAGTAATCATCTGGATGCTACTTAAATATTGTGAGAGTACTTTTCTCCACCATCCTTTCAGGCAGTGCATTCCATATATCCATTGCCCTTTGGGTGAAAAGATATTTCCTCCTATCACCTCTCACTTAATTGTCACCTTAAACTTGTGCGCGATAGTTTTAGTTATATCAGACAAGGGGAAAAGATTCTCATGATCTACCCAGTTTATGCCTTTCACAATTTGTATACCTTGTTCTGATTTCCTCACAGCCTCCTCTGCTCTAAGGAAAACAAACCCAACTTATCCAGTATCTCTTCAACTGAGACACTGCATCCTAGGCAACATCCTGGTGAATCTCCCAACCAGAAGTGCACACATTTGTGGCCTAACCAATGTTTTATAAAGTTGTAACAAGACTTCCTTGCACCTATATTCTATGCCTCGACTAATGAACACAAGCACACTAAATACCTTCACCACCCTGCCAACTTGTGTTGACACCTTCAGGGATCTATTGACTTGTGGACCAAGGTCCTCTTATTCCTCAATATTCCCTCGGGACCTACCATTCAATGTGTATGTCCTTCCCTTATTAGACCTCCCAAAATGCATCTTCTTACATGTATCAAGATTAAATTTCATCTGCCACTGCCAGATTACCAGCTGATCAATATCAGACTGTAGCCTCACACCATCCTCCTCAATATCAACAATACCATCAATTTTTGTGTTATCTGCAAACTTATAATTATACTTCATACATTCACATCAAAGTTGATCATGTACATAACAAACAGGAAGGAACACAGCACCAAAACATATGATACATTACTAGTCACAAGCTTCCAATTACAAAAACAGTATCCTCCACCATCACCCTTTGCCTTCTATTTGGAAGCCACTTTAGGATCCAATTTACTAAATTGCCTGGGATCCCATGGGTTGTCAAAGGCCTTACTGAAGTCCATGTAAACGACATCAACTGCACGTCCTTCATCAGTGTATTTAACTATCTTTTCAAAAACAAACTTAGTCAAATTAGTCAGGATCTCCCTCCAACAAATCTGACTATCCCTGATCAATCCCTGCCTTTCCAAGTATTGATTAATCTTGTCCCTCAAGGTTTTCCAATGATTTCTCTGCCACTGATGTCAGACTATCTGGTCTGTAATTACCTGGCCTATCCCTTTTGCCCACTTTGAACAAAGGAACCACGTTTGCTATCTTCCAGTCATCTGGCACTTCACCTGTGGCCAGTAGGGTATAAAATATCTCCACCAGGGCACCAGCAGTCTTCTCCCTTGCCTCACTTAGCAGCTTGCGATACATCTCTCAGTCCTTGGAGATTTATGCACCCATATGACCATTAAAATGTCTAATACCACCACATTATTAATCTTAATATGTTCTAGAACCTCACCATATCAACTGAAGTCCCTGGCTACAATGTCTTTCTCTTTTGTGAACACAAATGAGAAGTATCCATTCAAGACCTCACGCATGTTCTCTAGTTCCATGCACAGCTTGTACCTTTGGTCTGTAACAGATCCTATCCTTCTCCTGGTAGTCATCTTTGTCTTGAAATATTAATAAAAAGGCTTGTAATTTTCCAACATCTTATCTACCAAAAATATTTTGTGGCCCCTCTTTGCCTTCAGCACTACACTTTTGAAGGGCAATTGTACCTGGCATGTGCATCCTTCCTTTTACATAAAACATAAGAAATAGGAGCAGGAGTAGGCCACCTGGCCTGTTGAACCTGCTCTGCAATTCAATAAGATCATGGCTGATCTTTTCTTGGACTCAGCTCCACTTACCTGCCCACTTGCCATAACCCTTAATTCCTTTACTGTTCAAAAATCTATCTTTGCCTTAAAAACATTCAATGAGGTAACCTCAATTGCTTCACTGGGCAGGGAGTTCCACAGATTCACAACCCTTGAGTGAAGAAGTTACTCCTCAACTCAGTCCTAAATCTGTTCGCCCTTATTTTGAGGCTATGCCCCCTTGTTCTAATTTCGCACATCAGTAGAAACAACCTCCCTGCTTCTATCTTCCTTTGTAATTTTACATGTTTCTATAAGATACCCCCTCATTCTTCTAAATTCCAATGAGTATAGTCCCAGTCTCCTCAACCTGTCCTCGTAAACCAATTCTGTCAACTCTGGAGTCAACCTAGTGAACCTCCTCAGTATCCCATCCAGTGCCAGAACATCCTATCTCACGTAAGGTGACCAAAACTGTACATAGTACTTAAGGTGTGGCCTCAGCTGCACCCTATACAGCTGCAACATAACCTCCCTATTTTTAAACTCCATCCCTCTAGCAATGAAGGACAATATTCTATTTGTCTTCTTAATTATGTACTGCACCTACAAACCAATTTTTTTTTTGATTAATGCACAAGAACACCCAGGCTCCTCTTAACAGCAGCTTGGTGCAATTTTTCACCGTTTAAATAATAGTCCATTTTGTTATTCCTACCAAAACGGATGATCTCACTTTTACCAATGTTGTACTTCATCTGCCAGACTGTTGCCCACTCATTAACCTATCTATATCCCTCTGCATACTTTCAGTGTCTTCTGCTCACTTCGCTCTACCAAATTCTCAATATCCCTTGATATCCAGGATGCCTGTGACCTACTGTCGTTCACTCTTGGATGACCACACTGGCCCTGAATTCTCACTATGCTACTTTTAAAGACACCCACCACTCAAATGTAGACTTATCTGCAAATAACTGCTCCCAGTCTGTTTGCCAGATCCTGTGTCATCATATTGAAATCGACCTGCCCCCAGTTTAGACACTAAATTCTTGCACGATCCTTATCTCATTTCAAAGTGACTTTGAAACTTAGCATTATGATCACTATCACCAAAGGTCTTGCCCAGTGAAACTTCAACCATTTAGAGTCATAGAGTTGTCGAGATGTCCAGCATGGAAACAGACCCTTCGGTCCAGCCCGTCCATGCCGACCAGATATCTCAACCCAATCTAGTCCCACTTGCCAGCACCCGGTCCATATCCCTCCAAACCCTTCATATTCATATACCCATCCAAATGTCTCTTAAATGTTGCAATTGTATCAGTCTTCACCACTTCCTCTGGCAGCTCATTCTATACACGTACCACCCTCTGTGTGAACAAATTACCCCTTGGGTCTCTTCTGTATCTTTACCTTCTCACCCTAAACCTATGCCATCTAGTTCTGGACTCCCCGAGCCCAGGAAAAAGACTTTGCCTATTTATCCTATCCATGCCCCTCATAATTTTGTAAACCTGTATAAGGTCACCCCTCAGCCTCCGACGCTCCAGGGAAAACAGCCCAGCCTGTTCAGCCCCTCCCTATAGCTCAAATCCTCCAACCCTGGCAACATCCTTGTAAATCTTTTCTGAACTCTTTCAAGTTTCACAACATCTTTCCGATAGGAAGGAGACCAGAATTGCACGCAATATTCCAACAGTGGCCTAACCATTTGACTGGCTTCGTTCCCTAGGTTTACTTATAGCATTGTGTTACCTTCAGTCAGACTCTCAGTACTGGCACAAAAAAGCTGTCCTGGATGCACTTTAAAAATTCCACATTGTCTGATCCTTTTTGATTCAATTTACATTAGCAAAATTGAAGTCCCTGACAACTGTAACCCTGTTTCTCTGGCACCTTTCTGTGATTTGCCTGCATATCTACTCTGCTATCTCCCTCTGACTGTTGGGAGACCTGCCGTATAATCCCAGCAAGATTTTACTTCTAATTTGAAGACCCCTCTAAGATATCCTCCCTATTTACCATAATGATGGTTTCTTTTATCAATAATGAAATAATGCAGTGACCTCAACATTCTTTCTTCCTCCATCTGCCCGTCCCATCCTCAATGCCACTTGAAACTTCAGTACACTGGAATGTTGAATTCTGACCTTCCTTCTGCCAAGTTCATCAACGTTACTAGTCATGCTCCTTGCATTAAAGTAGATACACTTCAGCTTTTCAAATCTCCCATATGCTTTGTCTTCCCCAGGTCTTCTCCGCCTACTGGACTGTCCTGCTATTCCTTCTACATCTGATTGGGCCTTACTCCTGACTTTACATCTGCTCTGTGCCCCATCCACGTGCCAAATCATGGACAACTTCAATTTACATAGGAGCTGGATTAAGTCAGCACTATTGCTAAGGAGGATTATTTCTGGGTGTGTGTACAAGATGGATTTTTGATAGTGTGTTGAGAATCCAATTTGGCTATTTTGGGAAGAAGTCTTTGGGAAATAATGATCATAATATGATAAAATGTTACATGAAGTTTGAATCCAACATACCTCACTCTGAAACTAGGATTTTAAATCCAAGCATAGGAAACTGAGGGTACAAAGAGCGGCACGGTGGCCCAGTGGTTAGCACTGCTGCCTCACAGCGCCTGTAGACCCGGGTTCAATTCCCGACTCAGGCGACTGACTGTGTGGAGTTTGCACATTCTCCCCGTGTCTGCGTGGGTTTCCTCCGGGTGCTCCGGTTTCCTCCCACAGTCCAAAGATGTGCGGGTCAGGTGAATTGGCCATGCTAAATTGCCCGTAGTGTTAGGTTTAAGGGGTAAATGTAGGGGTATGGGTGGGTTGCGCTTCGGCGGGTCGGTGTGGACTTGTTGGGCCGAAGGGCCTGTTTCCACACTGTAAGTAATCTAATCTAAAAGAGCAAGATGGCTGGTTGATTTGTGAAAATACTGTGAAGATTTGATGATGGGCATTAACTGGTATTTAAAAAAGTGCTACAAGCTGTAAGATAGGCATACATTTCTCAAAGGCACAACCATGATGAGTAAAGAAGTTAAAAATTGCATTAGACCAAAGGATATAGATTATACAAACCTGGTAAATAATGTTAAGCCCAAGAGTTGAGAGCAATTTGGAAGCAAAGGAAGACCAAGAAACTTATAAGAAGAAAATAGAAGTGAATGAAGTGAGTGGGAACATAAAGGCATAGTATCATAGCATAAGAACTACTATCAAGATGTGAAAAGAAAAATACTATATTAACTTGGACAGTTGCGGCTGCATTACAGGTCGGGGTGGGAGAAGAATTCATAGTGGAGAAACTTAAACTAATTTTGTGTCTGTCTTCATAAAAGAAGGTACAGAAAATTTTCCAGAAATACTAGATGACGAAGGGACTTGTGAAGCTGAGGGACAAAAATGAATAAATTATGCTGCAAAAAAAAGTCACATTGTCGAAGGTTTTCAACTTGCTTTTGTCACGACAATTCCCAAGGATACCAATTTAAAGGGGTAAAGAGAGAAGAGTGATGGTCGGTTGGCAAGTGGACTCTGGAAGAAACATTGCCCTGGAGAGAGCAATACTGAATCAAAATGATGAGTGCAGGACAAAAAAATTTGACTTTTGTCCATAGACACTCAAATTAGTTTTTGTCAAGTGGTCATATTGTACTTGGAAAAGTAGCTAGAACAAGGGTTGATGAATCTCCTTCAAGAGGACTTTGACAGGCTAAGTGAATGGGCTAGAGCACTACAGATGGAATTGGTGTAAATATTCACTTTTGTAGAAAAAAGGTGGAATAATTTTAAATGGTGAGAAATGGTCAAATGCAGTATAAAAATAGACTAAGGCTCCTTGGAGATCATCTTTTTAGCTTGATTACTACCATCTAGAAAGACAAGGTCTGCAGATACAGGGATACCACCAGCAAAACTAGAATAAGAGTCTAATGATGACCATGAAGCCATTGTCGATGTCAGAGAAACCCATCTGTTCACTCACGTCCTTTAGGGAAGGAATCGCCGTCCTTACCTGTCTGGTCTACATGTGACTCTAGACTCTTAGCAATGTGGTTGACTCTTAACTGCCTTTGGGCAATTAGAGACGGGCAATAAATATACCTAGCCAGCAATGCCCTCATACCGGAAATGAATAAGGGAAAAATGAAAGCCATCCTGAATTGGAAAGATATTATCATTCCTTCAGTGTCACTGGGTCAAAGTTCTGGTGGTCTGTCCCTATTGGCATTGACTGTACTAATACCAAATGGGCTACAGCAGTTCAAAATGACAGCTTCTTACCAGCTGCTCAAACGCAAATAGGAAGGGCAATAAGTAAGCAAGCGACACTACGACTCATGCAGTAATAAAAAAGGATGAGAATTGTGGGTGCTCAAAGGTATCTAGTTATCTTTGTCTGTGCGTCACTGAAAACAAGCAATTAGAAAGTCAAAGTGTTTGTTGGCATTTATTTTAAGAACAGTTGAACAGTAGAAGTAAAGCAGTTACCTCCCTAACGGCATTGCCTCAAGCCAACAGCTCAGTACCATGTTCTCAAGGGAAACTAGAGATGGTCGTTGTGGTTCTGTTCGCTGAGCTGGAAGTTTTTGTTGCAAACGTTTCGTCCCCTGGCTAGTCGACATCATCAGTGCTTGGGAGCCTCCTGCGAAGCGCTTCTTTGATGTTTCCTCCGGTGTTTATAGTGGTCTGTCCCTGCCGCTTCCGGTTGTCAGTTTCAGCTGTCCGCTGTAGTGGTTGGTATATTGGGTCCAGGTCGATGTGTTTGTTGATGGAGTTTCATCCACAAACTCCATCAACAAACACATCGACCTGGACCCAATATACCAACCACTACAGCGGACAGCTGAAACTGACAACCGGAAGCGGCAGGGACAGACTACTATAAACACCGGAGGAAACATCAAAGAAGCGCTTCGCAGTAGGCTCCCAAGCACTGATGATGTCGCCTAGCCAGGGGACGAAATGTTTGCAACAAAAACTTCCAGCTCGGCGAAAAGAACCACAACAACGAGCACCCGAGCTACAAATCTTCGCACAAACTTTGAACTAGAGATGGTCAATAAATGCTGGCCCAGCCAGTGATACCCATGTCCCATGAGTGAATAAAACCAAAACAAGTCTTGCAGTTGTTTAGAACCTTAGTGAGATCTTAGCTGGAGTATTGTGTACAGTTTTGGCCCTCTTATCTGTGAAAGAACTGAGATGAGGAAGAATTTCTTCAGCCAGAGGATGGTGTCTCTGTGGAACTGTGCCACAGAGGGCCATGGAGGCCAAGTCATTGAGTATATTTAAGCTAGAGGTTTTGACATATAAGGTGATCAAGAGTTATGTGGAGAAGGTGGGAGATTGGGGTTGAGAAATATCAGCCATAGTCAACTGGTGGAGTAGACTCTATGGGCTGAATGGCCTAATTCTACTCCTATATCTTATGTTCTTATGGAAAGGCTATACTTGCCATAGAGGGAATGCAATGGGGATTGATCCAATTAATCCCTTAGATGGCAGAATTGTTTTATAAGGAGAGATTGAGGCAACTGGGTATTCCTGGGATCAGAGGTGATCTCTTGAAATGTATATAATGCTCCAAGGGTGGATGCAATTAGGATGTTTCCTCTGGCTGGTTACTCTAGAATTGGGAACATATTCACTGGTTAAGGAACAGGCTATTTAAGACTCAGTGGTGAATTCTTTGGCTTTCTTTACTCCAGAGGGCTTTTGAAACTCAAATCTCAGTGTCTTCAATTCGAAAAAAGATCAGAGTACCCTGGAAATTCTGAAAAATTAATTTGACAGTGGCATTTAGAATATACTAAACAGACCCACAGGAAATTGCCCCTTTACTGCTCACTTCAATGCATTGAGATAACTTCTTTGCTGGACTTAGTAAGATGTAGTCTTTCTATTCTAGATCACAAATTCCACATTTCCCTTCATGCTTTCAAAATGTGTAAAAGTTTTTCAATCTGCACTTGGCTCTATCTAATCAGTCATGATTGAACTCATATGTTTCATTTCTATATTTGCTGTTATTCCACACTGCCTTTGCCTTTTTGTCTAAACTGCACAGTCTAACAGAAAGTATTGAATTCTCATAGTGTTTGATAGACAAAGGTATAAATCTGTTCAAGGTATGCAGGTGATCTTTCTTTCCTTTTGTCTGCAGGTGATCTGCTAGAAAGTTTGGTGACACATCCAGAGTATAAACTACTAAGCCTGATGAACATCCCTTTGATGTCTGACAAGTCTCTGCAATTCAGTACGTTTACTTGGCCAGCTCTTATGAAGAATCTGCGACAAATGCTGATTGCCAATGCCAAAATGGAAGCAGGTTTGTGATACCTTCTTCACAGCAAACAGCAACAACTTGCTTATATAATGCCTTTAACTTGGAAAAATATGCCACACTCTCCAAAGGTGAGAAAGACAAAAATGAATATTGAGTTAGAGGACAAGCTTTTGCGATTTTGACTTGAAAATATGTTACTAGGTCAAATATCCTGGGTCTCCCTCTCCTATCTGGGGGAAAAAAAGGGGCGGCACGGTGGCACAGTGATTCCAGCGCAGGCGCCTATGTGTGGAGTTTGCACATTCTCCCCGTGTCTGCGTGGGTTTCCTCTGGGTGCTCTGGTTTCCTCCCACAATCCAAAGCTGTGCAGGTTAGGTGAATTGGCCATGCTAAATTGCCCATAGTGTTCGGTGCATTAGAGGGAAATGGGTCTGGGTGGGTTACTCTTCGGAGGGTCAGTGTGGACTTGTTGGGCTGAAGGACCTGGTTCCACACTGTGGGGAATCTAATCTAATCTACTTCCAAGAAATAAACTGCAATGGTTCAAGAAGGCAGCTCACCACCACCTTCTGTAGGGCAACTCGGGATGGACAATAAATCAGTGATGCCCATGTTGCATGAATAAATAAGAAATGTCTGCCAATGTATTTCTACAGACCAAGCCTTGACTTAAAGTCCCAGTAGTTTCAAGTTCAAATATAAACTGAGTGTCAGTGAGCAGTTTATTGCTAGGTTATTGCTGCTTGATAGCAATTGTTGATGAGAATTTTCATTACTTTAGTGATGATCGAGAGTAGACTGATTGTGTGGTAATTGTTTTGCTTGGATTTATCCTTTTTGTGTACAGGACGTAACGTAGAAAATCTTGTACAATGTTAGGTAGATTCCTGTTTTGTGGCTGCAGTGGAACATCTTGGCGTGGCAAGTTCTGAAGCACATGTCTTTCTGTACTATTGCTGGAATTATGTCAGGACCTATAATTTTTGCAGCGTGCAGTGCCTGCAACCGTTTCTTGACATCATGTGGAGTGAATTGAATTGGCTGAAGACCGTTATCTGTAGTGCTGCGGATCTCTGGAAGAAGCCGAGATGGGAGCATCCATGCACGGTTTCGATTGAAGATAGAGCAAAAGACTGACACATTCACAACTAATATTCTGGGCTGCACCATAGTTGAGGTTGGAGATGTTCATGGAGCATCTTCCAGTGAGTTGTTTAATTGTCCACCACTATTCACGACTAGATGTGGCAGGAAGTATTTCGGAGTACTTGGCATCTATATATTCCATTTAAAAAGAGGGAGTTTATGGGAAGCACCACCTGTTGGTAAGTAAGGAAGTTAAAGATATTTTCAAGCTTAAAGGAAAAGCATCTTTCTGCAAAGGCGAATAGCAGGGTGGAAAATTGGTTACAAAATAAAGAGCAGCAAGGAATAAGATTAATAAGGAGGGCAAAAATTGAGAAAAGGCAAGCTAAAAACTAAAAATACGTGGTAAGAATTTATAAAGATATTTGAAATGGAGAAGTGTAAGTGAAGTGAACGTTGGCCCTCTAGATGGAGGGAATGGGGAATTGGCAGCTGAATTGAACAGATATTTTCTGGCAGATTGTGAGCATGTTCTTTTTGGCAGGAGCAATATGAAAGCTGCATGTTGTTTAAATGAAAAGAGATTGCGGAACTCAAATGTACCGGTGAGATCTACTTATTGTGGTACAGGAATTGAAACGTTGTTGGTGTATGGGTGCAGCAAATGATTAGAAAAGTAAACGGAATTGTTTTGTCATGTTGTGATTTATTTAAAGTAACACAAGTTGCTGGAAAAGCTCAACAGGAATTGCAGCATCTGTGAAGAGAAATGTTAATGTTTCAGGTCCTTCAGGAAGTTCTGGGGAAGGGTGACTAGATCCGAAGCGTTAACTCTAATTTCTCTTCAGCATTTCAGCAACTTCTGTTTTTGTTGATCATATCCTGACGAGACTTGCATGATGGTGAAGTTTGTGAGGATGATTGCATTTGTGGGTGAGTTGAGAATTCAGGAACATAGTTCAAAGATATGTAGTTTCCCATTTAGTGACTGAGACAGGGAGGATTCTTTTTTTCTGAAGGTCACGAGCTTTGACATTCTTCTGGCCTGCCAGTTGGTGGGTGGAGTACTGTTCAGGCAAAGATAGATTCTGGAACGTGAAAGGGCTAGGTGTAATTCTGGCATTGAGGCCACGTTCAGAACAGATATGATCTTCCTAAGTTAGCAGAGTAGGCTCGAGGGGCTGAACAGCCTACTCCTGCTCATAGTTTGTATGTTCGAACAATAAGCCCATTTAAAAAATAGGAATAAGAGTAAGCCATTTTGCCCCTTCAGCTTGTTGTGCCATTCAACAGGAACCTGGCTTATCTGATGTTATACACATAGATGCTTCATCAATAGAGGAATCAATTACTTGGCCTTAAAATACGCAAAGACTCTGTCTCCACAGTTCTCTGTGGCAAGGACACTTAACTCTGTGAGAAGAAATTCCTCTCATTTCACTCTTAAATTGTTGCCCCTTTATTCTGAGGCTATGACCTCTGGTTAGAGGCTCTCCTATGAGGGCAAATATTCTCTCAGCATTTACACTGTCAAGCCCTGTGTATAGAATCCTATATGTTTGAAGATTGCCTCTCATTCTTCTAAACTCCTCCAGTGACAAAGTCCTAATCTATTCAGTCTTTGCTCATAAGACTGTCCTCCATATCAAGAAGGATCATCCTAGTGATTCTCTTCTGGATTGTCTCCAATGAAATGATATTTTTCCTTTAAATAAGGGGACCAAAACTGTTCATGCCGCACCAGATGTGATCTCACCAGCACTTTGTACAGTTGTGCTAAGACTTCCCTCTTCCTATGCTCCAACCACCTTGAAATAAGGGCCACAATCCATTAGCTTTTTTGATTACCTACTGCACCTGTGTGCTAGCTTTCTGTGTTTGCACAAGTACCCCCCCCAAATCCCTTTGCAGTGCAGCCTTCTGCAGTTTTTCTCCATTTTAAGTAAGTGTTCCTTTGTTCTCCTTTCCAACTTCGTGTTTTCTCACATTATGCACCATTTGCCAACTTCTTGTCAAGCTACTTAATCTACCAGTGGCTGTCTGTAAACTGTTTGTATCCTTTTTGCAACTTTGTCTCATCTACAAATTTGGTATCAGTACATTCCATCCCTTCCTCCAAGTCATCACTATATATTGAAAACCGTTGCAGTTCTAGCAGTGATTCCTGTTGAACCACACTGTGATACCCAGGAATATGGAAGAGGCCATTCAACCCCTTCCCTTGAACTTGTTTCATATGTCAAAGAAAAACACAGCAGCAGAGAAAAACACAGCAGCAGAGAAAAACACCACTCAGCCCATTGTATCTGCACCAGCCAGAAAATGAGTGACCAGTCTGTTCCTACTTTCCAGCATTTGGGCCATAGCATGTGCAACGCATCTTTTAAATGTATTGAGAGTTTCTTCTTCTACTTTCAGGCAGCGAGTTCTAAATCCCTATCTTTCTTTGAATGTAAAAAGGTTTTCCTCATCTACTCTCTAATCCCCCCAACCTTCTACTTTAAATCTATGGCCCCTAGTCACTGAACCTTCTACTATGGGAAGTACGCCCTTCCCATTTGCTCTATCCAGGTCCGTCATTTGTGCACTTCAATCAAATCTCCCCTCACTTTGCTCTTTCCAATAAGAAAAATCCCAGTTTTCCAATTTTTCCTCACCTGGGCAGCATTCTCATCAATCTTTTCTGTCCCCTTTCTAGTCTAGTTGCATCCCTTCTGTAATGAGGTGACCAGAACTGCCTGCAGTACTCAAGTTGCCAAACTGATTTATTCGATTGCAGCATAATCTTCCTGCTCTTACATTCTATAACTCAGCTAAGAAAGGAAAGATTCCCATATGCTGCCTTAACCATTTTGTCAACCTATTCAGCTGTCCTCCGGGACCTGTGAACATTCACTCCAAGTTTCATCACTTCCTGTGCGTTTCACAGTATTCTCCCTTTTATTTTCTATAATCCATTGCAGTGTTTGATCTCCTCAGATGCATCACGTTACACTTCTCCAGATTGAATTCCATTTGCTACTTTTCTGTCCACCTGACCCTTCTACAGTCTATAGTTATCCTTTGCACTGAAAATGTGTTGCTGGAAAAGCGCAGCAGGTCAGGCAGCATCCAAGGAACAGGAGAATCGACGTTTCGGGCATAAGCCCTTCTTCAGGACTTATCCTTTGCACTGTCAACTGCACAGTTAAATTTTGTTTTATCTGCAATACTTATTCTTGCCCGCTACACTTAGATTCAAATCATTAATATATGCCACCAAAAGGACTTGTATGAAGCCTACTAGACTCAACCTTCCAGTTGTAAAAATCACCTGTTGTCCATTACTCTTGGTGTTCTGCCGCTGAGCCAGTTTGTATCCAGCTTGCTATGATACCCAGGATATTGTTTTTATTGTTATAACCAGTCTAATCTGGAAACTTGTCAAAAGCCTTGCTAAAGTTCATGTAGACTGTATCAACTGCACTATTGTCATTCAATCCTCCATGCTACATCCTCAAAAAATTAAATCTGATCAAGGTCTTCCCTTAACAAATTCATGTTGACTCTCCTTAATTAATCTGTTACAGATTGCGACAGACTGTCCTGTTTCTCAGAATTGATTTCACTACTGAGGTTAAACTGACTGAACAGAAATGATCACGTCTACCCCTTCTTCCCTTTTTAAGCAAGAGCATTATATTGACTGTCTTCTCATCCTCTCAAACAATATCTGTATGTATTGAGGATTGAAAAATGATGGTTTCCTGCTTTGCTGCTTTTAACAGCCCGAAGCGCATTTCATCCAGCCCAGTTGATTTATTCACTTTGAACAATGCTAATCCCACAAATATATTCTCTGTCCCTATGTTTATCACAGTTTTAAAAATCACATAACACCAGTTTATAGTCCAACAGGTTTATTTGTAAGTACAAAGTTTCGGAGCAGTGCTGTTTCGTCAGGTAGCTAGTGGGGCAGGATCATGGGCATAAAATTTATAGTAAAAGTGTCCAATGATCCTGCCCCACTAGCTACCTGATGAAGGAGCAGAGTTCCAACAGCTTGTACTTACAAATAAACCGTTGGACATTTAACCTGGTGTTATGTGACTTTTAATTTTGACCACTGCAGTCCAACACCAGCACCTCCACATTATGTTTATCGCATCCACTGTTTCACAATCGTTCTTCTTGATTGCAATATCTGCATTGTTTCACTCTTTTTGTGAAGACAAACAAAACTCTCATTAAGAGCTGTACCCACATTTTCAACCTTACACATTGATTTTTAAAAAATCTTTTGCCTACTCTTTCTATAGTTATCCTCTTCCACTTAATAAACCATCTTTATGTTTGTTTTGATTTTGCTTGCCAGTATTCTTTTGTGCTTTCTCTTCTATTTCCTAATTTTGCATTTATTTTCAGTACTCCTCTTTCTATAGCACTTTTGGTTTTCTGTAGTGCCGAGTTCTCAGTGTTAGCATAAGCTTTTCTGCCATTATTTCAGCCTATAAGCTCCATAAACAATTGAGGGTTCTAGATTTGGCTGTCTCATCTTGATTTTTTCTTCTGCCTTTCAGAAATATCCACTTTCTTTTTCATTTCTGATTTTATCTCAACTGAATCTATCCTCCTGTCTCATTTAATGGTTGAGGAAAGTGAATGCCAAGTTTGCAAATGACACAAAAATTGGTGAGATGGCAAGTGGTGAGAATTTTTCTTTTGACTCATTCATGTGATATGGGAATTGCTGGCTGGTCCAGAAACTATTGCCCAGTGCTCATTTAAGAGTCAACCCTATTGCTGTTGATCTGGAGGCACATGTAGGCCAGCGATTTCCTTCTGTAAAGGACATTCGTGAACCAGATGGGTTTTTTCCAACAGTTGGCAATGGTTTCATGGTTGTCATCAGACTCTTAATTGATTTTAATTTGATTCAGATTCCACCATCTGCCATGGCAGGATTTGCACCCAGGTCCCAAGAATATTAGCTGGGTCTGTTGACTTACAGTCAAACGATAATACTACTAGGCCATGGGCCACCCCCAATCACGTATTTACAGAGGATATTGACAGGTTTGAGTGGGCAAAATTTGGCAGATGGAATGTAATTGGGAATATGAGAGGTTATGTACTTTGGCAGAAAGAACAGAGGAGCGAAATATTAATTAGAAGGGAGGTGATGGACCTGTACACATTGGAGTTTTAAAAAATGAAAGGTGACCTTATTAAAACAGACAAGATTCTTAGGTGGCTTGGCGGTGTAAATGTGGAAACATGGTTTCCCCTGGGGGGAGACTCTAGGAATAGTGGGGTACATACTCTCAGAATAAGGGTCATCTAGTTAGGATGGAGATGAGGAATTTCTTCTGAGGTTAGTGAATCTGTGGAATTCCTCATTGCAGAGGGCTGTTGAAGCTGGGCCATTAAGTATATTCAAAGCTGAGCGAGATTTCTAATCAGCAAGGGAATTGAGGATTTTGGTAAAAAGACAGGAAAACATTGGGGTTTATCAGATCAGCCTCTTGATGACCTTCTGCTTCCAGGTCCTATGGTTGTCTTTTAAC
>NC_057729.1:61296325-61300582 GCF_004010195.1 Chiloscyllium plagiosum | reverse complement strand
ATGAGTTGAGCATCATACCCTGTTCTTATGAGGGCATCCCTGAGTACTTCCAAGTGCCCATCACGTTCCTCCTCATCTGTACAGATCCTGTGTATGCATTGGGCTTGTCCATGGGGAATGGCTGTTTTAATATGTTGCAGGTGGAAGCTGGAGAAGTGTAGCATCGTGAGGTTGCATCCGTGGGTTTGCAGTAGAGTGTGGCACTGAGGTGCCCATCCTTGATAGAGATGCATGTGTCCAGGAATGAGACAGATAATAGAGAGTAGTCTATGGTGAGTTTGATGGTGTGATGAAACTTGTTGATATCACTGTGTAGTTTGTTCAGTGACTCCTCTCCATGGGTCCAGAGGAAGAAAATGTCGTCAATATACCTGATGTATAGTATTGGTTGGAGGTCCTGTGTAGAGAAGAAGTCTTGTTTGAACCTGATCATGAAAATGTTGGCAAATTGGGGAGCAAATTTGGTCCCCATGGCTGTTCCATATATCTGGATGAAGAACTGGTTGTCAAAGATGAAGACATTGTGATCGAGAATAAAGCTGATGAATGGTAAGATGGTGCTCGGAGATTGGCAGTTGTTGGTCTAGAGTGTTGAGGCTGTTGCCACGATGCCATCATTTTGGGGGATACTGGTGTAGAGTGCTGAAACGTCCATTGTGACAAGGAATGTTCCCGGTTCGACTGGTCTGTGGGTGCTGAGTTTCTGTAAGAAATCTGTTGTCACGACAGAAACTGGGGTCCCTTGTGCAATGGGTTTCAAGATGCCTTCAACATAGCCAGACAGGTTCTCACACAGAATTCCATTGCCTAATACAATGGGACATCCTGGTGTGTTGGTTTTGTGTATCTTCAAAAGGCAGTAGAAGTCGCCGATGCGAGAAGTACGTGGGATGAGTGTGCATAGGGAACTCTGAAGAGTTGTGACTAAAGTCCTGATCAATGTGTTTAGTTCATGGGTGTGCTGTTTGGTCGGATCAGCCAGTAGTTGCCTGCAGTGTTCCTGGTTGTCCAGTTGTCGGCACACTTCCTTGCAGTAATCAGTTCTATTCTGAATGACGATGGCTCCTCCTTTATCTGCTGGTTTGATAACAATGTTGTGATTGGGTTTGAGAGCATGGACAGCATTGCATTGTGATCAAATGATGTTCTGCTCTACCTTGTGGGTGCAGCTGATGAATCTAGCATTTATATATTTCCTAACAGTTTGAGTATACATGTCAAGCTCAGGGCAGCGACCCTCTGGTGGGGTCCAAGTTGACTCCTTCTTTGGTCACTCCTCTACAGATCCCTGTGATGACTGTTCAGGTTCGTCAATGAACTCATTGGGATCATTGCTGGCATCTTGAAAGAATTCCCAGAGTCTCATTCATCTGATGAATTCCACTGTGTCTACTGGAAGGATCATGTTGCAGAAATTGAGCCCACTGCTAAGAACTTCAATCTCTTCCAGTTGAAAGGTGTGGTCTGATAAGTTGACAATTGACTTCCCTGTGGTGATAACATTATCCAATGTGGTGCCAGAGTGGGCTTGAGAAAGGATGAACTGGCACGAGAGGAAGTGCAGAGGAGATTCACTAGGTTGATTCTGGAGTTAAGGATGTTGGTTTATGAGGAGAGAATGACTAGAGTGGGATTATATTCATTGTAATTTAGAAGAATGAAGGGGGATCTTACAGAAACATATAAAATTACGAAGGGAATAGATAAGTTAGAAATAGAGAGGATGTTTCCACTGGCAGGTGAAACTAGGACAAGAGGGCATAGCCTCAAGATTAGAGGGAGTAGATTTAGGACTGAATTGAGGAGGAACTTCTTCACCCAGAGGTATGTAAATCTATGGAATTCCTTGCCCAGTGAAGTAGTTGACGCTATTTCAGTAAACATTTTTGAACAATAGAGGAATTAAAGGATACGTTGAGAGCACGGGTAAATGGATGTGAGTCCATGAAAAATTCAGCCATGATCTTATTGAATGGTGGAGCAGGCTCAAAGGTCCTGCTCCTAGTTCTTATGTTCTTATTGAACCTACTTCCACCATATCTCCAAGCAGTGCATTCCATACCCAAAACAACTCGCAATGTTAAAAATACTTTTCTCACCTCCCTAGTTTCTTGTGTAATTTTAAATTTATGCCTGAAGTGATTGTAATGAGGTCAGCAAGGTGGACTTCACAGAATATGAGTTCCCTGAATGGGCTGTTAATCTGGTCCAATCAGGGAGCCCAGGCAGACAGAGCACGCGGTGTTCACCAATACCCTGGAGGTGTTCAGGGAGAGGTGGACGCCGCAGGGAGTGGAGTGCATTATTTCTCCCTCCAACTCTATTTTGATTTAGTCCCTCCCCTCCCCTTCACTGTTTTGATCACACAGCACTGCCCTTTGATGTGAAGGGCAGTGTTTGTCACTGGCCACCCGGGTGTTTTCCTATTATCCTGGTGGTGGAAATTGAATAAAGATTTGTTCACTTTGTGTCTTTCACTGTGTCTCACACCTGCACACACACACACCATGGGTGCTGGGGAAAAAATAAGCACTACCGTGGTTAGGCGGTCGTGTGGGGGGTTAATAAAAAGAACAGGAGTGTTTGGGACGCAGTTCGTCGCCCGGATCCGACTTTTGTAAGCCGCCGCAGAGTGTCTGGTTAAAGTTAACGGGTCCCTGACGGCGCCCCTTCGCTTCGGGAGAGCAGTGCGTCAAGACTGCCCCCTGTCCGGCCAGCTGTATTCCCTGTGCGTGGAGCCTTTCCTGCGCCTCTTGCGGAGGAGGTTGTCGGGGCTGGTTCTGCGCGGCGTGTGCACGGGGGTGGTCCTCTCAGCCTACGCCGACGACGTGCTCCTCACTTACACCGATCCGGCTGACCTGGGGAGGATGCGCGAGTGCCAGGCCGTGTACTCGGCAGCGTCTTCCGCCAGGATCAACTGGGCCAAATGTTCCGGACTACTGGTCGGTCCGTGGCGGGTGGACTCTCTGCCGGAGGAGTTACGGGGGTTCAGCTGGAGTACCACCCATCTCCTCTACCTGGGGGTCTACCTCAGCCCGGCTAAGAAATCCTGGCCGGCCAACTGGCAGGAGCTGGAGGCCAAAGTCTCGGCTCGCCTAGGCCGCTGGACAGGACTGCTCCGAGTGCTATCTTACAGGAGTCGAGTGCTGGACATAAACCAGCTGGTGGCCGCCATGCTGTGGTACCGGCTAGTCACTTTGGTCCCTCCTCCTGGCTTTGTCGCTGACATCCAGAGAACGTTGGTCGATTTCTTCTGGGACAAAAAGATGCACTGGGTCGCCGCGCAGGCTCTGAGTCTCCCTATTGAGGAGGGCGGTCAGTCGCTGGTGTGCGCCCGCACCCAGGCCGCGACGTTCCGCCTTCAGACCTTGCGGCGATAACTTTACGTCTAGCCTCCTCCTAGGTGGTGCGCCCTGGCGACGTATTTTTTCCGCCAGGTGCGTAACCTCAACTACGACACGCAGCTCCTGTTCGTCGACCGTGACGGTTTGCAGGTCGCCCACAAGACGCTGCCTGTCTTTTACCAGGACCTGATCACTGTCTGGAACATGGTCGAATCGCGTCGCGCCTACCCTCCGGCTGGAGTAGCGGCTGTCGTCAGGGAGCCGTTGCTCAGGAATCCGCACCTCCGTACTCACGGGTTCGAGTGGCTGTCGGAGGGGAGGGCCGCGGCGGCGAGGGTGACCAGGGTCGGGGACGTGCTGGGTGCCGGGGGCCTGGGCTGGACGCTGCCGCAGGACATAGCAGGCAGGGCGGCGGTAGACGTCCAGTACGTGGCCACCGCCATCCGACGCCTCAAAACGGCGGTGCTCGGACCCGACGTAGTGCACCAGTGGGAGGACGCTCAGGTGTGCGGTGGGATCCCATCCGCGCTCACCCCAGCCCGGACGGAATTTCACATTGGCCCCAAGGTCCCGTACTTCCCGCGGGAGCCTGTGCCCCACAACCTGAGCCGCCTCCGAAATTTTAACTTTGTTTCGTTTAGGGAGGTGAACAGGAGAGCCCTGTACAGACTGCTGCTGCACACCGTCCACCTCTTCTCCCTCATCCACCGTCCGGACACGCCTTGGCGTGCCCATTTGCCACCGGGCGGTGGGGACCCCCAGTGGAGGGCTCTCTACGCGGGAGTCCTCCCCCTTTCTCTCGGGGATCTGGGGTGGAGGGTGCTGCACGCAGCAGTCCCCTGCAACCGCAGATTGCGGTGGTTCACGGACTCCCAGCCCAACTGCTTGTTCTGTGGCGCTGTGGAGCCCGTGG